>NW_024868075.1:185480-259129 GCF_013358625.1 Macadamia integrifolia
TACTTAAAGGATTTCTCTTTGGTAGATAGGTACCGTAATTGGTATTCCTGTATTGGTTTAATAGATATTTTCTTTTGTGGTTTATATTCTAGATTGGGTTCATCCCTTTAATAATCGAATGGGTTGCAAGAGATAGATGACCATCATACGGCTCACCAACTTCACTTGCCTCTATGGGGGGCTCATTCCGGGGAGGTTTGAATCACTTACAATAAACAACCTTATGAAGGAAGGGGTTGGGTCACCGATCAAGGAATTTCTTGGTCAAATTAAAGTCAGGAATTAGCTCAAAATGTTCTTGGGATCTTTAAAACAGAAGGAGAAGAAGTGTTGGTGTATCGTTACAACACGGTGAATCTTCACGTACGTGAATATACGTGAACATCACTGATTCGTGGATATGGTATCTATTAAATGAGGAGAGAGAAAATAGATTCCATATCCATAGACCAGGGACGTATAACCACCTAATGACAATTAGTGGATATTAATAGATCCTATCCGGTGATACCAATACCTAAACAATCCTGGATTAGAGTAATTATATCATATCAATGGTAAAATTGTTAAAAACCCCCCCCCCCCTTTTAATGAAAAATATGGGTAAAATCAACCAATCCAGATTCCAGACCAATACTAATCCGATTCCCAAGAATCAAATCCCTGCTTCCTACCATGTCAAAGATTTATAACATCAAGATTTAACTGCTAATAATGTATTGATATATTGAGACCATGAGTAATCTGAACTTACCATAAATAACCATAGATTCAGTCTTGGGATCGAACTGTGAAAGTGTTAAAATCCAGATTGGCCATCCCAATTTGGCAACATTTACCTTGGAAGTATGGAACATTGTCAAAGAGATGATAATTTCATTTTAGAGGACCGAGATGAGTCATATGCATATTTTGGAGATGCAGATGAGAGGGAAATCACCTAGACTGGATCACTAGATTAGAGTTGTAATGGATCAAAATTCTTCTTTGGGGTTTCCATCTTCTTTAGAGTGGAAGTGGCTTGTGAGGATTCAAAGGGATTATTCCCACTTTTAAAGGATCGATGTGGGAATACCTTTCGATAAAAAAATAATAATAAGGGTAATTTACAACGCCACCCCTTGAAGAATGCCACAATTATAAGATTATTCCCTTTGTTTCACCAAATTAGACTCAGACCCCCTACCGTTAGTCATCGTTAAATGATACTTTAAAATGAAGATTTTACCCTTCTTCCCTTCTTCCCTGTCTTACGGCGTTGTCTTGCTGATCTTCATCCTTGTGATCCACCTCTTCTCCTCTCAGTTAGTTGGACTATCAATTTTCCGTAATCGAGGCCAACGGAGTACAATAGAGGAATGCTGAGATTTACTCACCACCCAAGCATCTGCCGAAATACCCACCAAATCTTCAGGGCCAAAAATTCAGAGAATCAGAGGATGATGAAGCAGATGAGTAAGAAGACGAACCGAAGGGATCATACTTGATGTTCTTGAGTGCGTCGCGTCGTTCAAGCTTCGGTGACTTCCGCTGATTTGGATCCAACATAGAAGCAGTTGCTTTGTCTTCCTCTTTCCTTTCCCCTTTCTCACGGTGATGGAAAAGACACCGGAGATGGAAATGATTCATCGGATCTGCAACTCACAGTTCCCAAGTTCAATGAGATGCATCTAGGGCTGGCTACTGGCCGCTGGCTCTGGTTGGCACTGGTGCTGGCTGGTGCTAGCTGGCGCTACTCTGAACAGTCGCTAGTGGTCCAACAATTACGATTTGGGTGAAAGAAATATTAACTTATTGTAAGGGCATTTTTGGAACTTCGTATTTTATAAGGGTATTTTGGTATTTAGAATAATATATAGTTGCTGACACCAGTAAATAAAGTATATTCCTTAACAGTGACTGGCAGTAGGGGGTCTGAGTCTAATTTGGTGAAATAGAAGGGGTATTCTTATAATTATGGTATTCTCCAGAGGTGACGTTGTAAATTACCCCAATAATAATAATAAAAAAAATAATAATAATAAATCACTTATTTCTAAGGTTAATCAAATTCAACTTGTAAACGTAAGGTTGCTAATTGACTCTACCAAAAAAAAAGCAAAGAAGTTAGCTAATTGACTCTACCAAAGAAGTTAGCTAAACCAAACTATGAAAAGAATTGAGTGGATTGATGTTGAATAAAATATAGGAACTTGTCCCTCTAAAGCTAAATATCCTATTTGGCTCCACTATGCATAAGGCTTCATAATCTGCTAGGTGGTCCCACCATGTGGTAAATAATGAAGCATAACATTTCATTGGATATAGTGAGTATAACTTTTTCATAGAGTCATCTTAGGTTTTATTGAAAAAATATGTCTAGTGACATATACCAACCTATAATGGAAGGCAACTGCTGGCTCAATTGGAAGGTACCTCATCTGTAGAGTGAACTCTCTCAAAAGCATTATAATAGGATAAAAACAAAAAAAATCCTATAATCACTAGTAATGAATTAAAGATGAATATCATGAACTAGGACTATGTGTAGGATTTTATTCACTATTTTCCTCATTTGTCCTAATTGACTATTGATTTGGTTTTACTATGAAAACTCAATATTTTAATTTGATTGCAAAATATTTTAGATTCTATTAAGAATTTTCGTCATATTAGTTTGGTTGTAAATAGGGAAGATTTGTTTTCTAATTGATTATTCTACCTTAATGGGAGATAAGCATTATGTTATATTGTTATCTAAGGAGACTAAGGGTTACTCTTGTACTAATCTCTCTCATTAGAGAAGTACATTGAGAAAATATTAGGGGGGGGGGACATATCTCCACTAAAGAAAAAGAAATTTGCTCATTTGTACAAGGAAGGTATCAATGACTGCGTCAAGCTGTATTGAAAATAATACACCATTGACGGTGAACTCTATATGTTGTTTTCTTTTCTTGTATTAAAACAATTCATGGTATATTGGCAAGATCACTATTATTGTTTAGATGTTATGATGTTTTAAATTCCAACATTATGATCTAAGAGTTACGATGGTTAAAAAATGCAGGTTTTGGGTCTTTTGACTTGTGCAAGAAAAAAATTTCGTTGTTGCCTGAGTTGTAGCCTAGTAACTGCAACCCCATGGTAACAACCAAGGGAATGGAATCCTAGGGGTAAATTTGAAAATACCCATTTAGGATGAATTTTTCCACCCGTACCCCTAAGATTCCATTCCCCTGATTGGTACTAAAGGTTGTAGGTACTTGGCTACAACCCAAGCATCGGCTAAGTTTCGTTTCTTTAGCAACATGTCCAAATAAAGTAAAAAATTCTCAATCTAATCAAAATGATCTGACTGATCTAGTTTGTATGTTTCCTTTGACTTGACTTTTTTTTTTTTTCTGAATCAACTTTGACAACCTAAGTCAGCTCTTCGTTTCTTATCAATCTGCTATTTATAGACCACAGCATTGGTCTATAACACAACAAAAATCAATATTCTATAATCCCTAACAAATCAAACCATTCTCCTCACTTCACTCTGCCCCTTCTCCTTCCCTCTTCCCTTTTAACAGTTCATCTCTACAACTCTGCCTTCCTCTTAGTGGTCAACTCATTTCTTCGATGTCCACCAATCTGATGTTACCACCCAAATCAAGCCCTTCTCCTTACTGGTTATGAGTGTCTCTCTCTCTCTCTCTCTCAATTTCATAATTTATTTTGCTTTAGTCCTTGTTTTTGTTTTTTTTTGTTTTGTTTTTGTTTTTTGTTTTTTGTTTTTGTTTCTTGTTTCTTGTTTTTTTGTTTTTTTTGTTTTTTTTTTGTTTTTTTTTATTTTTTTACATCTCTATGTTTGATTTTCAATGTCTATATTTTGTTTTAGGCTAGAAAACAGCAATGAGCAATCTAACTCTAGCGGGTTCAAATTGAAAAAGAATTAATTCTCTCAATGTATACAAAATTATCGTTTTCTATAAGTTCTTGCATGATTTCTTATTTTTCTGAATTTTCTATATTATGGAAAAACTCATTTGAACGGCCCACTATAAAGTTTATCAAAATGGCCCATCTTCATTGTACCAGGTGGAAGGTTAATATGGTAATCATGACCATTGAACAGATAGCAATGGTATGGAATAGCCACACGCATGTTAAATTTTATAGCATAATTGAATTGAAAATCTTTTTGCATATGCATGTCCACCGTACTCTGACTATTATTTTGCGTTCTTTCATAATCCTGAATTTGTAAATCTCTATTTTTCCACTTTCAATTTATGTTTGAGATAAAGTTTGCAATTGAGGAGGGAATTTTGGAATCTACCTTCACAAAATTTAAACCCCATATGATCTACCAATAGTAGGTTATTTACTATTTTTTATGACATGCTTATTTAGTGTATTTAAAAATAAGAAATATTAATTTATATTGACCGATCTCGACTTAACCAAATCACTAGGTTCTTAAGGAAGGCAAGTTGAGTTTAAAAACTTATTTTGTGCCATGTTTGGAATGATAATGTAGCAATTATAACTCTCGGATGTTTAAAAAATGGTTTGAATTGATCAGTGTCAAATTCCAGCCCCAAAGTTGGAAGTCTAGCTTATTTTTTTTTTTCTGGTTAACGAGGAGCCCATTGAACCTGCCTGTTTTGACGGTTTGGGCCCAAAGGTAAATCCTGGTTACACGTAGTTATACTTAATCCGTGTAACATGTCAGTCGTGAAGAGACTTGAACTGGAGATGTCTATTAATACATAGTGCCTTTGAACTGAAAATGTCTAGGTATGAAATGGTCTAAATTAAACAATTGTCAATCAGCCTAAATTTAATCATTTACCCTTGTATGTCCTTGCATCCCCTTGCTAATCCATACTCTTTCCTAGCACATGAGCAAGGGACCTTAGGGTCTGCCCATCCACCAAATTTCAAGCCCACATGAATTGCCACATGGCAGAAATTAAATAAGCGTACCAAGTACCAACCAAGGATTTCTTCTTGGTTGAACCCCCCCATGAGAAATCCAGCTCCTTTGATTTTTGGTGAAATGTAGTCAAGGTCTCAAGACTTCAATTTGGCAGGCCCAAATTCACACAAAACCCAACGTGGCATAGCATCCGTTTGGGTTGCACTTGAATGTTTTCCATTTTAAGTTGGGCTGGGCTCATTTGGAGAAGAATAAATCCAAGCAATCTTAGAATGGGCTTGGGCAACCTTATCCAACCTACAACAACCCAAAGTTTGACCCAAAGCACATCTAATTCATACAATGTACTATATCTATTAGCTATGAAAAATCTAGAATCCAGAATTTTTTTTTTAAAAGGGAAAATATGGGTATGTGCAATATGACAGAGGGTGCATGAAAAATGAGAAGTCGTTCTCCGTTCGGGAGCGCAGCCTATGTCAGTGCTTCTTGTGTCTACTTCTCTCCTCCTCAAAATAAAGGACAAAAATGTCTTTACATATGGGGGAGGAAAGAACTAAACACATGGAAGCTTTGACATAAACCACGCTCCCAGACAGAGTTCAATCCATGAAAAAATTTCCGTTGGTTGGCATTTGCATTTTGCTAATTGATCCTTGCGAAAAGTTTAAGGCAAAACAAGAGTGATTATTCTTTGCAGTGAGTGCGATGGTGTGGTGAGCATTGGATGGCTGAGAGCATCCGAACACACACCTCAAGATCCTCTCAACCATCCGATGCTCACTGCACTACCACACTCCTGTAGAGGATGTTTTTGTGGCAAAACATTGCCATAAATCACATTCTTATTTCTAGCATCCATTCCTAATTTGGTGAATTAAAGACAAATTTGAGCCCAACATTAGGAAAACCAACCATGTCACATAACACAGGACAGTGTACTTATCTTTTGGGGGGTCGAAAGGACTATAAACTTGACTGGAACGGTAATAGATGGATCCTTATCCTCAACTTATGGTATTATTTTGTACTTAAAATTAAACATGTATCATTAAAATTAGGTAAGTGTTTCATGTGGAAAAGGTGCACATGTGTTAGGGTCAATGGGAATGCATAAGGAAACATTAATAGAGGCATCAATTTTGGGTAGGTCATTTTGCCCCCTGTGTCTCTAGGGCAGGACCACACTCTCCTCACAAAAATAATTTTCTCTTAAATTATATGGGATTGAGACCCAGTCCCGCTACGTAGTGTATGCTAGTGCCTCTCTGTTTTATCTTTCTCCTCCCACAATAGAGGCAAATATGTCATTTCATAGGCATAAGGAGAGATAGATATAAGGAGGTACTAACATATGATATGCAACTTGGCAAAGTTCTTTCTCTCAAATTATATAGTGTCCACATAGAACGTTATAATTTCTATATGAGAGTGTTATAATTTCTATATGAGAGTGTTTTCTGTCTAGTAGAGAAGGCTCTGTGTGCAGGAATCACCCAATGGTTGCCCCTTATCAGTCCAATCAATAGGAGGGTTAACCATGACATGAATTATTTCCCTTTTCTAGATATTAAACTCTATAGTCACATATCAAATATTGTTTATGTGTGAGAGAACACTACACGATAACACATGTACACAATATACTTTAGTCAATTAAAGTCATGACCGACTAAAAAAATTTGAAGTCGTGAACCCTTGTCTGGATTCCCTGCTGTGAGGGAATGAGCAATAGTGAACATCCAACAGTTGAGAGGTCACTCACTGCTCACCACAGAGGATCCGGACTCAGGAACCCAACACCAATTCGTTAAACGAATTGTCTGTTGAGGTGGAAGACCATGAAAGTGAATTCTGATACTGAGAACTTATTAACTAGTTACGGACTCATACCCGATTTGACTCAGCCATCAACGTCCATGTGATAAATAATGGTTACATGGGCCTTGTTTTTTTCCCAATCCCTAACCAGAGCAGCACAAAGCCGCACAGAACTAATAAACAGAGACAACTTTAAATTCAATTTAGAAATATTGGAAACGAAAGCTACGTTATCATCATCATCAACTTTACTTTGCTCACTCTTTAAGTCTCAAACAGATGTTTGATTCCATATAAAAGCAAAATGTAACGTTTGTAAAGTTGTGGGCATGTCCTTTCCTTTAACCGGCCCAGTGCCATTCCCACCCCTAATTTCAAAATTTGAAGGATATCAGCCCTTCAATTCCTCTACTCAAAAAATGATGCATTGTAATAATCAGCCCCAAAAAGGCCATTGTGTCGTGAGTGTCTTCATCTCGTGTTATGAAAGAAAAAAAAAAAAAAGGGTAATTCAATGCACGAAGCTTATGCTACTACAAGATCTGGGAAGAGTAAGGGTTCAATTGATTTTGTTTTCAGAAACGCGTTTTTCCGTTTTTGTGTGCTCAAAAACGGAAAAATACCCCATAAACCGTTTGATTTTTATGTTTCTTTTCACTTGTTTTTCGAAAAAAAAATAGAAAGGTATGCCTATTTCTATGTCTAGAAATAGGAACGGAGAAACAAGTAAAATTTATTTTTCTGTTTCTAAAAAGAAGTGGGAGGAAGAAAAATTGTGAAAAAAACCTGATACTTCACTCGACCTACCCCAACCCCGACCCATTGTTAAAACTTCTCGCTATTCAGAAACAACAACTTCAACTTGGTTCTATGAAGCTCACAGTTCTGGATTGCCTTCATCCTTCTGAAGCTCATCTCCATGAAGCATACCTGCAACGTCGTGCATTCACTCCTGTCTTGAACCCAAGAGCATTTTCTACTGCACTGTTGAAAACGTTTATAGAAATAGAAAATTCAAACAACTTTTTATAATATCAAAATTCATTTCTTAGCACAAAAACAGACTTTTCCATTCCTGTTATTTCTAGACACAGAAACAGTAGAAACAAAATCAAACGGGCCTTAAATATATATTATCTTAATTCTGCTTCGTAGAAAAGACTGTCTTCAAATTCAAACCTATGATTTTTTATTTTTTATTTTTAGGTAAGAACCTATAACCAATATGTTGTAATATCTCGCATTATTAAATAAGTCCCCACAAATCTACATTTTCAGGAATGTTAGGTATGGAATTGGAGCGTAACCTAACCTGTGAGGGCTCCGTGGTTGGCGAAAAGGCACACTATGGTGGACAGGTGGAGTAGGGAACAACTCCACCACCATGGCCATTGGTTCATCCACCTCTATGACCTCCTTTTTTCAGACAAGCTGAAAAGACTAGTTTTTTCGCTGCGGGCGTACTAAAATTCAAAGCAAGTCATATTCCCTTATTTATTTATTTATTTTTTTCACTAATGTAAGTGTTCAGACTTTTAGCCTAACTAATCCCCAAAGATGCACGTATGCACCCCCACGCACAACAACTGTCACCAACTGTGAACTAACTGTATATGTTTCATTTTGAGTTTTAGACAGCTCGATGACTTACTAGATCCACTGTTTGATACCTTTCTTCTAATCGCAGGCACTGCTGGTGCTATTGAGAGCAATTGAGTGGAAAAAGGAATAAATAACTAATCCATGAGGGAAGTTCCCTAATCCCTAATTCCTAATCCTTATTAATCCCTAATCCCTAGTTTATGCTAACCATCTTGACAGAATAGACAAGCATTACAGATTCCACCAGAAGGAAGAGACGTATATTCCATTCCAGGGTTAGAGATTAGACTACACAACAACCCATGCTTTCTTGTCCCATATATAATCCATTTTCTTTAAGTTATTTGAATTAGCTTGGCACTCTCTTCAGTTTGAGTCTTGGTCTTTTAAACAAAATCATTGCAATGGGAAGTGGGAACAGGTACCTTTGTCTCTTGGCTATGCAATTACTAATCTTTATTAATTAATTCATAACTCTGCGGGTTTAGGGGCCTTATTAAGGTGGTCCTATTATGAAAATTGAAAAAGGGTGATTGATACAATCTGACTATCTACTACATTTTCCATTTCTTAATCAATGAATCAAGAGAACAAGACTAGGGGGGTCCAAAGTCTTACCCAATATTCCATTTATGATGTAACTCTTGCACCAATCGTCATCATTTAGGGTAGGTGAGTTAGTTATTTGATTCTATCCAGTCAAATGATATTACAATTCTTTTAATTGTGATTTTTTTTTTTCTTAACCATGAAACTTCACCTTTTAAATTAAAGAAGACCTATATTGGGAGAAGAAAAAAAAAAAAAGGTTTCCAAATATGATAAGTATATATTCTACCCCTATTCGTGAGTGTGAAACTGTTGTACCGGAATAGTGAGTATTAGGTAGCTGGGAGCCCATTGGAGCACGTGCCTAGATGCTCTCAGCCTTTTGGTGCTCACCACAATTCACTGCTCACTACAGAGAATGTTGACTCTATTCATGATAAGTTATGAGAAACTTGTCTAAGTTGTCAATGACATGTGGTCCAGTTCGAAGAAGTGCTTTATTTCCAATGAAAGGAGCTGAAAGAGATAGAGGCAATTATAACCGTAGAAGAAGTGGTAAGGAAAAACATTTATAGCTTAGGATTGGAATCGTATATGGCTTTGAATAGAATGAATTGAAGGAATATGATCTATGTAATTGACCCCATTTGGTTGGGATAAGGTTGAGTAAGTATACATTCTACCACATGGAAAGATAGATAATATATCTATTCCAAGGTTTAGATCGAGAGGAAATGGTTCATACTACCAGTGTGTCAAATTTCAAAATCTAATTAACTCTCTCAACTTTGACTTGGAGCAAACAGTTCAAATATAAAAAATAAAATTAAAGACGGATGGCTCAGATTTGTTATGTGATTTTTGAAAACATTGCATTTCATTATTACTTAAATTGATAACTTACTCCTTCCCTCCTCCAATCGTAGGAAGAAATTGAGGTTTCTTTTAAGCAAATTTATTTTATTTTGAGAAAGGAAAAAGTTTTCCTTTACCAGTTCATCATAGGGTTCAAAACCCCTTATAGAGTTGTAATACATTTTCCAAAAAACCTAATTTTGCTTAGTCATAGTTTGGATGAGATTGAAATTTTGTGATCAAGTATTGTCCCTTGTTTATATATCAAGTTTTTGCTATATGAAAAAGATCAAGTAGTAAAACAAAATATCAAAGAGAATAGGATCATGAGTAGCATGCATGAATTACCAAGATGGTACATCCATACATGCCAATACATGAAAATATATGTGGTTCAATAAGTTAATTAAGCCTGGATTTTGAAACGTGGCTAATTGGGGTCTCAACTTTCTTCGTAGAAATTGCTTTTAAGGAGTAGCCAACCTTATTTCGTGGTTACAAGTGCAAAAAAAAAAAAAAAGAATTCTTTATAGGGTGAAATTCCTCAACCTATGGATACATAGACTAAAGAGAGAGTGATCAATCTCAGCAAGGATGTAACCATTTCTTTGCTATCCTATAATCATATTTACTATATCACTTTTCTGTGTATCTTGCAAAACTAAGAATGCACATCTCATGGGTTCTTTTAGGATCATTTCCATCAAACTCGTAATTACCTCCTAACAATCATTTGAAATATTTTAGGGTTATAAAGTCAAATCAAGTCTTCTAACTTAATTTAAATAAGAAATTGCAATTTCCAGGAGCATTAACATTTGTCGTAAGGTGTCTATAGGGAGGGGAGGAAAAAGACACAATGGGTCGCTAATATAGGCTACACTCTTGGATGGAAATCTTTCTCCCTTTCGTCATATACAAAGTCCCTTGATTTAGGGTTTGCCTTAGTGATTGGCGCTTCTCCTTTAAGAAAGTTTTCAAGGACTTTATCTTTCCTGCTTTTCAAGAAGGTTATGATTCTCTTGGGTCTCCATTTAGACCCCTTTATGGATCCTTTCTTTGATTTCTTTGTGGGTCCTTAGATGGCTCCATAGAAGCCCCATCAGAACATATTCAGGGAGACATATCTTGTTATTAATTTGGCATCGAATAAAACTTTCTTTTTCTTTTTCTTTAAAGAAATGATCCCTTAGGGTTTTGATTTAAATATTGAGTTGGAGAATAATTTCTTTCTTAAATAATGGTAGCCAGCTACCTTGTGACCTTATCATTTGCATAATTGCATGTGACCTCCAACAACCCATGATGTCATAGTACTTTTACTTTAGCATCATAGGGTCAAGCTTTACAAGCAAATTTATTCTTTGGAAGTCAGTAAAGTCACTATTTAGGGGCCAAGTCATTGCCTTATCAAAGCAATATCAACTAATAGATTCAAAATCCAATCAATTACTCACATTAGGGTAATATAAGATCCCAAATTAAATGTGTCAACAACTAAAATCAGTAAGTCAAACCTTAGTAAAGAGGATCATGAACCTAACATGATCTCTTCCTTATCATCCAAGAAAAAATTGACACCAGGGCATCCTCTCATGCTTGCACACACGTAGCTTACTCATTTTCCTCATCATCCAGCTCTTCTCTCTTCATCATCTATTTTAGAATCAAAAGAATATCCATGCCACATCTATTAAAGTTTATCTTAATAAATCCCAAAATTGGTATTGTATATATATTTCCTGTCATTTTATTATCTTAAGAGGATTATTCCAATATATATTATACGGGAGAGGGTTTTGTGAACAAGCATCATAGAGAAACACATTAATGTGATGCGGTAAAATGATATTCTACATTGAACAGTAATAAAGTCATTTCATGTGGAAAAAAATAATGTTAGGGCAATCAAAACAAGATTACGACTTCACTTTTTGATCTTGATAAATTATGAGTCAAGTATGTAACTCTAAGGGCATTCGATTTATAGGATATCCTTTTGATTAGAAATCTAGCAGCCATCTGGATTGTACGGCTTAACGTATTTTAATAATTATTCTTTTTCGTTTGTATATTCGATGGTTGAATATTTTAAACGATTTCACAAACTTAAATTTGAAACATTCAAGGCAAAATGGAGGATGATGAAGTGGATGACATGTTCATTAATTTGTGAACAACAACTAAATTTCTAATTACCAATTGTCACAAGATCAATGGATTTCGTACCTGGTGGGATCCCACTCCTATGAGATGACTTCCTTATTGAATTATTAGATCTAAATTCTAATCGCAACACTATTGATGTATAAAACGAGAGTAAAACTTGCCTGAATACACCTTGATAAGCTTATTAAACTCGTACAAATATTTGCCACATAATAAATTAGGTATGCCCAATTTTTTGTGGTTAATCCATTATTCCAAAATAAAATATAAAAGAAAAAGGTTTAGTGATTAGGTTGATTCAGCCAAGAAAAATACTTTTCCAAGTAATAAATTTGAGGTTTAAAAGTTCATGAATATGTAAAAGTACACAATAATAGTGGTACGGAGTACCATAAACATAAATGGACATTACTAGGATTCATGCCAAATCATGTTGTTAATTAATTGAATTACACTCTAAATTTTCATTTGATTATCATATTATGTATTTTTTTAATTGTCAAAATTATCAATTCATCATTCATTGTGGGACAAATAAAGATGGATAGTTTTGGTAAACTTACTAAATGCTAAACCTTTTAAACGAATTTTTCTCATAAAAAATAAAGAATAAATGATTGTGTCTGGGAGTGTAAGGACTGCACCCAAGCACAAAGGGGGCCGAAATGTCTACTCGACGACATAAAAGGTTGAAATACCACCCTATTGATACTTCTAGGTGCACTCCCATTAGCCCAATACTAATGTAGGACACATGCTCTTAGACAAAGAACTCTTCCCCCAAACATAATATTATCAACAACAAAGTGGTACTTCTAGTGGCATGTTTAGCTCACAAATCTATGAGCAATCTTTCTAACCTCTACATTTATAACCAAAACATTTATGTCTTACAAACAAGGATTTAGGCGAAGGTATCGGTGTTGGTACCAGCATTGGTCTGATACCTATCCGGATTGGATTGGATCGGATAGGTGTGTATTAGCCAGTTCTGCCCTTGCATTTTTTTTTAAAGTATTATTTTTTTACTATTTTACCCCTGAAACAATACAAATAACCGATTTGGATCAGTCAAGGATCGGGGATCAATCTTAGCCTATACTGATCCGATACAATCGATACGATTAATACGAGATCGATACGAGACCTATACTTGAAACCATGCTGACAATTCCTAAGTTAATATTTTCAATTTTATTTTTCTCATAAAAAAAAATCATCAACAAACCATAGCCCTTCATCTGGTTAAAAAAAAAAAAAAAAAAAAAAAAATGGAAAGGGAAGGTCTCTCATTATGGGGGAGACAGCTAGCATTATCAACAGCCCACAGCCTCTGAAGATTTCATAGATTTTGTCTTAAAAGAGTCTTAGGCATGATGTCCGTTTTTTCTCACAAAATAGTATAAACAAAGGTCATAACTCACAAAGACCTAACGCTTTCAGAAATGCTTTTATAAAGAATTAGGAAAGAAACCTGTGAGAGCAACCGCCGCCGACATTATAGAACAGAGCAGACAATCTTGGGTGAGGAAAATTTGGGATCCAGCTAAGCTCTGTAAGCAGAAGTTACTGAGGGCAAAATGGTAAATAAATAGAATCTATCTCTTAACCTTGATCCAACCCTTATCCGGCAGAACTGTTTTTAACTAACAGCTATGGCCCAGTAGCTCTCGCTATTGACTGTTCGGTTTTCCGGTCTTCTTGCCTTCTTTGACTCTGTACAAAACCGGATGGCTATTTCATTTAGGGCGAGTGGTAACAGGACGTACGTATTGCAATCTTATTTTCACTTTCTTTTAATATTAGTCGTCCATTTAAGTTTAGATTAATCTAAACCATCTATTAGTTTTTTTATATTGTAACTGATTCCTAGTTTTTAGGGTGGAGAGATGACGGATGTGGTTACTTAACTTGTCTAATATTTTTTTATATAAATAAATAAATAAATAATAAAAATCCAATATAAGCGGACTCCTCCTTCGATTTTGTTGGGAAATCTCAATTCTCTCTCTCTCTCTCTTTCTTTGCTTTTTCTTCAACGTTGTTCATTCTTTCTACAGCCGCCATCATCTTCATCTCTTTCTCTCTCTCCTCAAAATAGGATGAGATAAGAAAAAAATCAACATAACTATTTTCAGGCACTGAACATATGAGAGATTGGTAAACAAAACTTCAACTAGACTGGAGAGCGGTGAAAAAGGAAGAAGAAAGAGGGAACAACCTTGAAGAAGAAGCAAGGAGAGAGAGAAATAGAGGATCGAGAGTTCTAAGCGGAATTAAAGGAGGAGTCCACTTATATTGGGATTTTTATTATTTATTTATTTAAATATTAATAATATTAAACAGAGTTGTAACCGTTTACAACTCTGTTAACAAGATTAACATATTTAACACGTGTCAATCATATCACTTACGTGAACATTCACCAAGCTCTGAACGTTCTGCATTCCTATTTTTTTGCACGTACCGCGACCATTTTGCCTTTCATTTATTACTATATATGAAATTACCATATTGCCCTCCATTTATTACTATATATGAAATTACCATATTGCCCTCAATCTTATCTTCCCAAACTGACCGTTGTTTTGGTGTTTCCTACGTAGGTAGGGAGAAGGGGTAAAATTGTAATAAAAGAATAGTGGCTGAATCACTAATGAGATTTTGAAATTCCTCTTTTGCTCCCAAGGTTTGAAAATAGTCTGTGGGTGAGCCAGTGAGGAGATTTAAAGAGGAACTGAGAGTAGAAGAAAAAGGACTCCTACCTACGTGGCAAACGGTAGCTTTTATTTGTTTTCAGCCTTGGTGGAGAGGAAGAGGGCTCCTGATTCCTTTGTTCTCTCTCTCTCTCTCTGTCTTTCTTTCCTTGTGGAGCTTCTTTAATGACGAAAATTGCTATTACTTGATCTGCATTTAAAGCTGCGCATCGGCTGTTGCGTCTGCTGAGCGATTCGATCGATCGATTCTTCGATCTCCAACTGTAGAACTGTAGGAAGGAAGAACGAAAATGTTGGACGGATTGCTAGGCCGAGGTTTCACTTCCAAATGGTTAGTTGGAACATAAGCTCAAATCATCTCTCTAGATCTCCTTTTTCTTCTTCCTTTATTTTTTGTATTCGGTTAGAGGAGTTATGAACTGCTTATGTTCTTGATTTTTAAATTTATTGGAAATACTTTTTCTGTTAGTGATTTGCTAGAGGAGTTATGAAATACTTATGTTCTTGATTTTTTGTTTATTTGTCAATTTTTTTCTTCTGTAGTAAATCGTCGATCAAGCTTATAAAAGCTCGAATCGATGTGATTCGAAGGAAGAGGAAAGCAATGCAAAAGTTTCTCAAGAAAGATGTTGCGGATCTACTTGTGAACGGCCTCGACATTAATGCTTATGGCAGAGTAACCTTCAATCTTTCTTGCATTTTTTTTTTAATTATATATTTATATATATATATATATATTTTTTTTTTTTTTTGAATTTTTCGAACTAGAGACGGCGTGGATGCTCGTTAACTAAAGGAGCAAATATGAATTCGGAATGCAGAAATTGTGCATGACCGGAGAAACAAAATATCAGTATGTGCTGGTGTTTCTATGGATCCCGAGTCCCGATATCATTAAGTTCTTAGCTTTTTTCAAGTTTCTTTCCTTTGCGGTATTTGGATTTAATCGGGAGAACGAAGGACGTTCCAGCATGTTGTCTTCTCCTTCTCGGAGAAATCCGTACCCTTTATGTTTGCCTCATTGTTCTATAGAATAAAAAAAATACGCGAACCTTTTTACTCAGTCTATCTCTCTTGGAACCATTCTTATCCTTGTGCTCCGCTGGAGTTCCTTCCTCTTAAGACGCAGTAATTAATATACGTGGACGGGTCTTCATTTTTTGGTCCATAGATTCTTTCTGGGAATCTGGATATGCATAAGCTACATGGTTTATGTTCATATGCGGCGGCATGGAGATATTCAGGTGTTGCCTACCTGTGTGTTTGCACATGGTTGTGTTCTCAAATTTTCTAAATTTTCGTAGGTTCTGTAAGCAGCTTTAGTTCTTGAATGTTTTGGTCTCCTTGCATCTTATGTGATTCTCTTCAACTGGTGCTTATGCATGTGTTGCATGCCTTAAATTCTGAAGGTGTTCTGTTAGGGATTGGAAATAGTGATTTCCTTTACTTGGTCTACAATGGTGATTGATGTTTAAAGCTGTAAGATGCAGTGAATACATAACAAGTCTCTACAAGTTATGTTTATCATCCTTCTATAAACTATTTGATGCCTCAGTGAACCTGATGAATTATTCTGGTTGGATCCTTTTCTTTAGAGCTAATCTGCCGAATCTTTCCCCTTGCTATGTGTTTAAGTCTCGATGTTCTGAAACCTGGTTGTTCCTCAACTAGTTGTAAGTGTGGGTGGCTCGTCAGCAGGTTAAGCCACTTGCAAGAAACAATTTGATTAAAGAGATGTGATTTGCCATCTCTTATTTATATATTGGACAGAATAAGACTTATGAACAAAGTTGTGGAACAATGGTAAGACATATTATCTAAGAGTTATTCAGGTTTTAGGGGTTTAAAACTTCATTTAAGAATATGATTAACAGTTTTTGCACTTGAATAAGTTAGCCCTATTGAATTATGGTCAAGTCATTCTTTAGTTGTTTGACTGTCTAAGACTGATGAATTGTCGACTATTTAATGGTTTCAGACCAAAATTGGGTTTGGGGGTTGTTCCTCCTGTTTGAGGGACTGGGTAATGGGTTGACTGGTTCAATTGGGCAGGCTGGGCCAGGTCTCAGAACATTGCTTTGTCAACTTAGTAGTTAGTATTTACATGATGTGGGCTAATACCTGTTTACTACATTCAGTAGACACTATAGGTTAGTTATCAATTATATGTGTATTAGTCGGATCTTTCTTTTGGATGATCAGACAATCTACTGATTTGCATACCACATTCTGAAGCAGGATCTGTCGAGTCTTGAAAGCTGAAACCTTGCTTTTTTTTTTATCGACTTCAGTATGCTTTCCTCAATTCATTCTAGTTATATTGGGGTGGTATGCTTCCGCTATATATTTTTACCTGTCCACTTCATGCTTATAATGAAGAAGAAATGTTCCACTGATTGACTGTTTTCTGACTTGTGAAAATAGTCTCCGTCTTTGTACCAGAAAATAAAAATGAAAAAAGAAAACAGTCTCTGTCTCTATTGTCTTTTCCACTTCTCGACTCCATAAGTAATTGGGCTATTGATATTATAGTTGAGGATGGGAACAAGAATACTTTTCCGTCCTACATTGGTCCATAGTACTTACTGAAGATTCCTAGCTTTTGGTTGTTGAGTACTTCATTGCTAGATTCATCTGGCTGAACACAACTTGATGGGAAAATTCTCACCTTCCTCGCCTCATGATGGAGTGAGTGTAAGCTCCACTATATGGAAGTTGTCTTCATTTTTGTCGGTGTCTCTCTCCCGCCTGGTGCATCTATTTGCTTCTGATGATCAGTATGGAATCATTGCAGGCTGTCAATAGATGGGCATATGATGGGATGGTTAATCTTGCTTATTTGCTGTGATTAACATATATCTGTTAAATGAAAACAATTTCAGTTTTTCTTCACTTAGGCTCTCCTAAGTATATATTTTTTTTTCCTCATTAAAAATGTTTCTTATATGTCTTGATATTCAACTGAAAAATTTTGTTTTTTCATCTTGCTGGATTGTGAAACAGGCTGAGGGACTTCTTGTTGAACTGAACCTTTCTTCCTGTTATGATTTAGTAGAGCAATTTTGTCATTGCATTTTGAAGCAGATTTCAGTCATGCAAAAACAAAGGTATGTTCTATAAAGATGGCTGGCTGTTCTAATAGAGTTGTACTTTCATGTGTAAGTTAGCGACTTTGTGCAGTGCTCTGTGGCATTGGTTGGTTGGTCAATTTTCCAGCTTAACTATTGATATTGGAGCATCCAGGATCCTGGGGTTATAGGGCCTCTCGGTTGTCATTTGGCCCTATACATCACATAGGTCTCATGTAATCAGAATCTTGACCCAGTCATCTATCATTGCTAGTGCTTTAGTCATCTGTTTCCTTTAATTACTTTCCCGCAACAGTCTGGATTAAAAAAATGGTTCAGTCATTCAATCAAGCTAATTTCTAGCTCAGGCAACCTTTTAGAGCCAATATTTTCTTGATGAGGCATTGATTCCAAAAATGGCACTACAACAACTAAAAGAAAAAAAATCCAAGACATTTTGTTATTGTAATGTGTATAATATTTCTTTTAGCATCCTACATAATGTTCCAGTGTTTTACGTAACGTGTGTGAATATATGCTCCACTCTTCTTGGTTTGGTGTATTCCTAATCATGCATCTGTCACATGCTGATCCTAAAAAACAAGAATAGAATAAGTGCCTCTAACAGCCTTGTTGGCTGATAAATGATATTTCACATAGTATAGGATTTGTGTAGAATTGGCCAGAGTTCAATGATATGATTTAATTTTTGAATCTAATGATGCAGATATAAATAACACTCAGGTTCAAAATTTGGGAGGACATTTTCATATGTGAGAAGTTGAGATAGTGGGAAGCCTATCCAGTTGAAAGTGCTGTGAGCACGGTTTTAGCATTTGTGATTGGATCAGTCTCGGCTGATACCAATCCGGATCGCCATGAATTGGGCCAGATCCGACGGATTTACCCCTGATTTTCTTTAACAAAATCGGATTTTTTTTTACTTTTTCCCCCTTGGTCCATACCGATCCACCGATACAGAATCACCCTGGAATTGGTATCAGCCTTTGCTGATTCCAGTGCGAATCTCCTGATTAGGGTGATCCAGTACTGATCCCTCAAACCAAGGCTGTGAGAGGAGGGTGGACAAAAATTTCTTAGGAAAAAGGTACGAGAACAGGTGGTGTAAGCAGGACATCCGGGCAAAATTTCGAGTCGTATGGGACCATTTTAAGATTTTTTTTGGCTAACGACGGGTATCCAGGCCGAACCTTCGGTCTGACTTGTCATTCGGGCCCATACTGACCCACAACCGCATGGACTGGGTCATACCGGGGCTGAATGAGAACCATTCAACTTTCACTGAAAGCAGTGAAGAGCACTAAACAATCCCGTGTGAGTGAGCCTAAGGAGGTAAGAGGAGTCGAACTCAGAACCATACGCTTCCTGAGGTGAAGTTCCCTTGCCAACTTGGCTACCCCCTTGGGGTTGACCAGTTTGAGATTGATGCCTCTAGAATTAGGTTTCGTGGGTTTTTGAAAAAAAGTTAGTCATTAGGGTAGCAATATTGAATTCAAACATTTTCACGCATTTTTATTTCCTGTTCTCTGCAAGAGCTTGTTGTTTTACTTCCCCTCCCTTTTGCTAAAACAACTGAATTTTATATTCATATAGTTCATGCCCCATTATATTATTTTACAGGGAGTGCCCTGAGGAGTGCAGGGAAGCCGTCCCATCTCTAATGTTTGCTGCTGCAAGATTTGCTGATTTGCCAGAACTACGTGATCTCAGACAATTGTTTGCCGAGAGATATGGGAATTCCTTGGAATCTTTTGTGAATCAAGAGGTAATGGCTCATATACTCGGTCTCAAATTATCATAGATCCAGCTTTATCCATGAAAATTCTGTTTTGACTAAAGGCCAAATTGTATTATGGTAGTTTGCCGAGAGGATGGATGCAAAGCCTCCTACAAAGGAAAAGAAGCTTCTGCTGATGCGTGACATTGCAAAAGAGTTCTCTTTAAAGTGGGATTCCAAGGCTTTTGAACAAAAGATGTCTAACCCTCCTGCATCTGTACTGGTAAGCCTTCTTTCTTATACTCATTTGGGTTTAATTAATGTGTAAGATTCCCATAAATGGGATAGAAACACATCAAAATAATATTGAAAGACTTTACATGCCCATCTGAAAAAGCAATGCTAGATCTGCTAGGTACTCTCTCCGATTTGAGTCAGAAGGTAATGGAAGGAATCAGAAGGAAGATATACTTTCAAGAACATGGCATACTTCTATATATTGGTTCCGGGACTATTCCATACCTAAAATCTACTGCCACCTTTCCAAACCTTTGCAGGACCAATCCAAGAAACAGGGGTCTTCTCACGGCAGTAATGGATACAACTTGCGCAAGATGGAGGATACTGTCCCAGAAATAGACACCCAGGATGTTTCATCTCGAGGAAGGAGGGAACTCACCCATGATGGGTACAAATCACATAGCCACAGGGAACACACACAGAATGTTTCATCACGGGGAAGGAGGAAACTCACCCATGATGGGTACAAATCACATAACCACAGGGAAGATACTGATCCAAAGAAAGATAACGAAGCCATCTTATCTAATGGAAGACGGGAATTCAGTGATGATGGGCACAAAGCACACAATAGCAGAGGAGATACCACCCTCAAAAGAGATAACAAGGATGTCCCAACTCGAGGAAGACGAGAGCTGACTGACAATGGATACAAATTGCAGAAAGAAAGAGAAGATACCATCTCAAAGAGGGACAACCATGATGTCTCATCTCGTGGATGGCAGGAAATCACCAGTGACAAGCACAAGCCACACAGCAACAGAGAGGAGGATAGTCTGACGAGGAGAAAGCACCAGGATCTTTCATCTCATGGAAGGCGGGAAGTTAGTGATGCTGGTTATAAATCAAGAAGAGACAACTTAGGTGGTTTAGCTAATGGAGAATGGGAGCACATTAATGATGCAAGCAAACAGTGTAACGGTGGGGCTGACACTGTCCTTGAAAGTTACAATGGAGGCATTTCTACTCATGCCAGGGGAGTTGCTCCTAGTATTACAAGAAGACAGCAGATGAAGACAGATGGTATGGATGTGCCTGTTGCTATTGCTGGTGATAAACACGATGGTCCAAAGAATCATTCATATTCAATAAACAAATTTACAGAGGAAAATGCAGGAAGCCTGAAGCCTTTCTGTAATAATATTGTTCCTCCTCCATACATCAAACCGAGAGACACCAAGCATGGAACCAATTCAGAAGTTCAGTGGACCAGTTCTGACAATAATGAAGTCTCTGGTGATCCTCCAAACAGCAACAGAGATGTTATAAGAAAGAAGTCAGAGAGGACAGAGAAAAGGTTAGACCATGTTGACTATGCTACAAGGGTGAATGGTTATGGGGATGAGAAAGATCATTGGGATGATTTGGTTGATGATGCAAAGCCAAAGCCAAAGCCAAGATCTGTTAGAAGAAGACACTTGAAACCACCACCAGGTCGTGAAAGCATTTTCAATTCTGAGCATGAAGAAACTGCAAAGAGAAATCCAAGCGTCAGAAAAGAAGATGCGAGGCGGGGCCTCCAAACGTTATTTGATGACGACCATGATTCAAGGTCTGAAGAGGAAAAGATAGATAAACTATTGTTACATTACAGCAAGAAGCCATCAACCTATGAACCTAGCAATATGAGGAAGGGATCGACAGCTCCTCCTCCACATGACACTGCAGCTGATGTTGGCCGACGCCCTCGTCACAGAAGCAGAGATGAGGCACACTTGAACACAGGGTTGGGTCATCCTCCTGCTCGAGCAGTGTCCCTCCCTCCAGAACCAACAACCCCAACTGAGATGTCAAGGGCTCCTGCTCGTGCCAGTTCTTTTCAGCCTGATGGACAAGCTGGGCATGTCCATCCTAAGCTGCCAGACTGCGATGATTTGGCAGCCCGTGTAGCAGCCCTTAGAGGAACCTAGAGGATTTCATATGTGTCTCTTAATGGCATTTTGATCAGGGATTAATTCTTATGAATTGGGATTTCATTTGGTTATGATTCTATATGCCTTGATGTAATTACACGCACGGAGGGGAAAAATGAAAGCTGATAAGTAATACTCCCTCTCTACCAAAAAGGCTGTCTTGTTCACATCTTGAGGAGGTGGTTCTTAATGTACTAATTATTTACTAATATGAAATTTGTTTCCGAGTTTCCAACATTATTTCTATTAGTTTGACTTTTATAACAGAAATTTTATGATAAGTTAAAAGGAGGAAGAAAGAATGCTACCTCATGTCGTGCACCTGTGCTCAGACCTAGTGAAAATACTGTGTTACCCCGTGTTGAAGATGTTTGTGCTTGTCTTTCCATTGGCCGCGTTTGGATGCATGTACTTGCATAAGGAGGTAGCGTTCTCTTGCCCAAAATATAAATATATAAAAGATTAAAGGGTAAACATGTTGGTTGCAAAATTATAATGGATTTTGTAACTTTTTTTTTTTAAACTCAGTCCTCCTTTCATGCAATTTGGAATTAGGAGCAAAGGTTAGTATTTTACTTTTGACTTGGCTCAATTTAGGGGTGAAACAGGTCGGGTTTCTTAAAACTCCAACCCAACCCTGGGTCTCACAAAACTCAAACCAAGCCTAATCCAACTCTGTCATGTTCATGCCCAGGCCCAACCCTACTGGGCTCATGCCAACCCAACCCTGCCCTAATTGACCCTGATTGGGGCCGGACTGATCCTAAATGGCAATAAATTTTCTCCATTGATCATATTTTTGGAGTTAAGGTTGCATTGAAGATGAATATCAAATATTGACAGCAATTACGAAATTTTTATTTTATGAAATTGGAAACCTCTGTGTAAATTGGGTATAAGAATCAATGACCTAGATTTCATTATTCAAAATAAAAGGATAAGATGTTAACCCTAAATTATATTATATAAGTCAAGGTTAAACTTAGGGTCGAGTTCACCGGGCTGGGCTAGGCCTAGGCTTCAACCGAGGCCTAGCCCAATCCTAACTCAGGGTCAGTGTTTTTCAACCTTATCTACCCTTAGGGTAAAAAAATTTAGCTCAGCCCTATTTGAGCTCGAGGTGGGTTTTGGTCGTTAGGGTCAAATTTACACCCGTAACTTCTTTGATTCATTTGATTAGCTTGGACAAATGACTCAATTTGGGCTAAAGCAACAAAAAACATCTTCTACTTTTGAAAGTGTTGGATTCCTTTCTAGGAGTTGGGGGCTTAAGTTAAACAACTCTAAATCTTCCATCATTTTGAAAGGGTTTTCCCAAGCCAATGGATAGGAGATTTTGGGTATGATTAGAATTGTGGAAGCTCACCTCCTCATTAGATATCTTGGTGTCCCTTTGGTTTCTAGTAAGTTGAGGGTGGAGGATTGCCTCTCTCTCTCTGTTTGATGTAGTTAGAAAGAAACTGGAAGGGTGGAAAACCCCATTTTTATCCTTGTTTGGAGTTTGCAACTTATCAATTTGGTCCTTCAAGATAGTTATATCTATTGGACTAGCGTCTTTCATTGTTCTATTTTGGACATTGTTCCGATATCTCGGTGGGTGGTCAAGATGTTTAGAGGAGATCCCCTTGGGTCGATCGGCAAGTTGACAGTTTGAGATACCATTTCTCGATCGCCAAGTTAGTAGTTTGAGATACCATTTCTCTTTTTGGAAGGAGAGGAATTTTAGGCTTTTTCAAAACAAAACTAGGCCTAATCCCATTATTGTGAACGATATTAAGATGGATGTTGGGAAATATGCAAGGCTACAATCTTTGAAGGGAAGAAATCCTAAAAGAATTTATACCTTTGTTGGGTACTTGGAAGAGTTTCTTGGCTTCTTGGCTTCATGAGAATTAATTTATGATCTACATGATGGGTTTTTTTTTTTTTTTTGGGGGGAGGGGGGTGTGGTATTGGGCTGGTTTTATTTCCTATAATTTTAGGATCCGGCTCCTTTCCTAAAAGGTGATCGTTTAGGTCAGTCCATAGCTATACTTGGGCAATTGACATGTGTTCAAGCAGTGATCCAACGGCTATGCTTCTATCGATCATAATAGAGGCGCCACGTCGAGAACCCTTGGTTCATCTTTTGGATATGTGCCGATCGCCCAGTTAACTATGAGCAAGACCTGAACGATCATCGCTTAGGAGAGGATCATGATCCATAATTTCAGCCCTTGAAGCCGGATCCGTGAAAGATAGTTTGTTAATCTTCTGATTGTGCTTGTAAATTACCCCTTATTTTTCCTGTCGTTTATAATAAATTGACATTATCTATATAAAGACATAATTTACAATGGGTTCCACCTCTTGACTAAAGGAAAATCAAGTGTTGTTTTTATTATTCATTTTCGAGCTTTTCCTCTCTTTTCAAAAGTGTGCCTATCATAAGCATTAGACAAAACATAATTCACAAAATAGTTTATAGTCTTTCCCTCCACCTACACTAGGGCCTCAATGCTGATAGTGACAAAGGTGATGGCAAAATCCACAATCTCTGGTGCGGGTGAATATAAGAATGTCATTTTTGTAATCAATCTAGAAATATCAAATACTTGTAAAACAATTTTTTATAAAAGGTCGGGGGGGGGGGGGGAGAGGAAGAAGGAAGAAGGAAGACGGAAGTTAACAATTAGGAGACTCAAAATCAAGACCTCCTGACGAGTGTGGCCGTAGCAAACCACAACCTCACAAGTCATGTTGTTACATGTTAAACATTAATGGGAGAATCAGAGGTAAAACTTGTTCTCTTCATTATTCTCCTCATCATCTGTTTGTATTATCTAAGGTAAAATTGGTTTTTTTTCGTTATCCCTTACTTGTCATCCATTTTGATTTGTCTTCTACAATGATAATGGAGGAGAAAAGGCAGATGAGAATCCTTAAAGCGAAAGACACTATTGCCATTTTTGGAACATTGTATGAGAGGTATTATCAAATAGGATTTGGAGATGCGGCAATGCAACTTTCTTCCATTGGCTTTGGCGATTCCTATCAACACCATTGTAGATGGCTTTCTGCTATTGTTATAACAACCCTTTGCAACTCTCTTTGTTGGGTTTTGTAGGCTACACTAATGTTGGTGACCCATTGGACCCATAGTGGTTAAACCCACTTGAGGGGGATATGTCCCTCCTAGCTATTGCGGGAGTAAGTTAGGGTTGGGGAAACAACTATGAGTAAGTTAGGGCTGGGGAGACAACTATTTATAGTTTCTATGGTCCCTACAGTCATCGTAATATGAGAACACAACTTGGTGTGGGAGAAATCCCTGTAGGAGACTGCAGAAGACCCTAGAGGGCTAGTTTGTTCATGATTTTATTCATGGGATCAATCTTCAAGCGTGAGGAACTTAGGAGCTTGTGGAGGTTTCCCAAACCACAGTATATGTATGGTTTTAGTTTCTAAATGGTTCCCTAATTCATGTTCTGTACAACTTTCAATACTTTTATGCCTGTTCTAATCACCGTGAGGGGACGATCTTTCGGATTAATTTTCCCAACACTCTCCTCTCTCTCCCTCCCCTTCCCCCTCCTCGAATATCCCTCACCGTTGCTCTCGTCGTACTGGCTCCACCCCCTTAGCATAGGGGTGTCAAAACCTAGCCCGAACCGATAAAATTGATCGAAACTGATCGAAAAAACCTAAACCGAACCAAACTGATCCTTATTGGATTGATTTTGATTTTGGACTAAGGTATGTTAGGACCAACTGAAAATCAGTCCAAATTGAACCAACCAATAACCAAACCGAAACCAAACCGAATAAAATCGATATAAAAATAAATGATTATGAAACTATAAATTGGTGAATTGACTATTCATTTTTTATAATATTAGTGAGAATATTTTTTATTGTTAGGAATTGTTACAAATCATTGAATATGAGGTTCATGAATAGAGAAATTGATTTGTAAATTGTAATAATACTTCCATTGATTTCTTTGTTCATTATATAAAACTAGTTCGATAGTTAAATGAATGATTGGATAATAGGGTTCATTTTGTGATTTCAGTATTAGTTATCTTCTTAATAATTTGTTATCCATTGGTTTAAAATTAGTTATCTTTCCCTTATAATGATAAACCATGATTTAATCATAAATTTAAGGTGTTTTTTTTTTTTTGTCAAATCTTGTCACTACAAGTTATGAATGTAAGATTTCATTATGGTTCAAGCCCAATAATAAACCGATTTAAATCGATATTAACCCCACATTAAAATATCGAAACCAAACTGGACCAAAATCGAAACCGACCAAAAATCGAAGTTCCTTAACGGATTGGTTTTGGTTTTCATCATTCTTAGACTGAAACCATTTTCAACCTGACCGAAACCAAACCAAACCAACCAATTGACACCCCTAGCGTAGCGTGTGTTATTTATATATATCTGGTTTGCGGTATGTGCTTGCATATTGTATATGCCATATCTAAATTGTTGTACGTGTATTTGTGATTGCATATGGTTCCATTTTGATTAATAATTTTATTTTCAGATTTAAATTCAAAGAGATTGGAAGACAAAGATGTGAAGAGGCACCTTAATTTGTGCATTGTCATTGGAAGGGACTGTGCGACCCACATTCTATCTCAGATAAAACATAAACCATATCTAAGAGAGCTTAAAAAGACAATTGCACGGTTCAAATAATTTTCATAACTAAATTAATTTTAAATGTGATTTCTTGTTACTGAGATTTGTGAGGGCATTTGAGGATCGAGCAGCAAGGCCTTCTAGGATGGAAAAAGATTTTCTCTAATTATTGGACTGTCAATTAGCTGTCTGACGAGTGGGCAGATCAAGGAATATGCACCCATGTGTTGGGATATGCATCTAGAGTCCTCCCAACTGTTGAATGGTTAATTGGACATTAATTGAATGACAAATTAATTGGAGAGGAGCCGAATCCAAAGTGCCCATCATCATGGATGAGGTGGCGTCACTACTCAATATATAGGAATGTAACATTTACTGGTGGTTTCAACGCTTATCTAGGAGATCTCCAATATCAGAAACCAGCTTCAACTCTCATTCATTGATCTTACTTGTTATAGTAAGCAGTCGCCATCGCAAAATCAACATTTGAGAGAACTCAAAACTCTAAGGTCTGTCCATACAAAGGATTGCTGATATATGTTTTGTATGATTGAATCTGAATGGGTTCACCGGAATGAAAAAGACAAATGCCTGACTGGTGATATCCATAAAGGGTAATAATTGATCCGATCGGGCTGGATTGGACTTTTACATATTAGGAACTCGCATCATGATCAATGTATTTAAATAATTGGTCTCCATAAGCTAGGCATGGTCTTATTTATAAATGGTCGATCGTGTACCATCTTTAATCAGGTTATAATTGAGCTTTAAATGTGTTAGACTTAAAAAATGACTCTTTTAAATTAATTCTAAGGAGACTGTAAACAAGCTTTAAACATGTTGGGTTGAGTCATGAATCGATCCGAGAGAGAGAGAGAGAGAGAGAGAGAGAGAGAGAGAGAGAGAGAGAGAGAAAAAAAAAAAAAAAAAAAAAATCAACTCCACGTGACTCTTCGAAGAGAAAGATGTCTTGACAGTGTAGATGAAGGAATCATTGTCCATTCAATAGTAAGAAAAGAGGAAGACGACTCAGCGGATTTTGTTTTCGGTATCAAAAAAAAAAATTTCCCCACGATTTTACCCCTATTTCAATCCAGATATCCAATCCTGAATCGGTCAAGTATCGAGATCAATCTCAGCTGATATTAATACAATCGGCCGCATAGGAAAAGGGCCCACAGGATATAGTTTTTGATATCAGTACCAATCCCTGATTGGCCTGTACTGGTTGAATCAATCAATTTTACCTTTTTTCTAAAAAATAGTTTCTTTTTTCCAGCATTTTACCCGTGCTCCAATACTAAAACAGAATCCCATATTGATTAAGTATCATAAGTAGTCTCAGTCGATACTAATATGATATATCGATATTACCGATCTAATATTGTTGGGGCAATTACTATCGCTTCCCCAGATCTAGCTCCTCTCCTTAGTAGGTCAATCCATAGTTATCAGGGTGAGCGCCATGTAACGAGGCGATGATCCAATGGTTTGAGAAAGGCACAGAAAACGAGATGTTGACAAAGGCTCAAAGAACGAGACACCAAGAATCATTGGATTATGGCCTCGCCATGTGGCGCTCGACTAGGTAACAATGGGCACTAAGGAGAGGAGCCGAATCCTGCTTTCCTACACTTAGACTATATTTACTAAAACTCTCATGTCTTCAACTTTTTTTCTGATGCTCCCCTACATTTATACTTTTACCTCTCTTCTCCTTTGCTCTTTTAAATGCCTAGATTATCTTCCTTTCACTTGTAACGGATTAAACAATATCACCAGTCTAAACAACTCCAATGGAATAAGTGTTGTTCACCTCAATGGGTAAATGGAACGATGAATGAAGAAACTCACCAGCAGACCACTTAAGCACTTCGTTTGGATGTTCAATGGACTCCATGGCCACTCAATGGGAGTAATAGGAATGAAATTCTAAATAGAGCATAATCTTCACTTATTTGCTTATGATGATTATCACTGTTAACATAATTTGATGATGCACGTTTAGTCGAGGTGTGTGTAAGCTGCTTGAACACCATAGTTAACATAAATCAACAGTACATTATATACTCCAAGTCGAGGGTCGCGGTCAATCTGGTCAAACCATACCTAACCCCTCTGCTTCCATCACAAATCTTCTTGGATTTCAGAACTTGCAAGCGCAAACCAAAAATCCAAAGACGGAGAAATTCTCGCTGTTGCTTGCAGACACGGTTATTGTCAATGAGAAGCACCCAGAAACAATGCACACGGATTTTACAAGGTTCAGCAAGGTTGCCTACGTCCCCGGTGAGATGAGATCTTGCTTCACTATCAATGGAGAATAGGGTTATAGCGCTCGGTGGAACTATGACTGGGGATGGCCGTGATACAGTGAGAGCGCTGGGTGATCTTATTACCTATAAGAATGTCAATGTTATGCCACCTTTAAGGAATTGATGATTCAGATTGACCAGAAGAATGGGGCATTAATGTACCAGGGAGCCCATTCAATCTTCATGATGCCAGCTCTCTGAAGTTCCAAGGGTCTATCTATTTGAGGGAGGTCTCATTCCGTTCAAAGGACTCAAGACATATAAGTGAAGTGGTGCACAGGTCGCATCAAGGGAGTCAGAGAGAGCTGACAGGGCCACCTTGGTTACTCAGGAGAAGTTGCAGTTATCTGGGGGAAAATTCAAGCCAATAAGGTTGCAAGACCTGTGGATCCTCCTCCTCTTAAATAGACAGCTAGGTAGTTGAAGACTCTGTGTTCATATTTAGTTTTTTATCTAAATGATGAAAGATCAATTAGTTGTTACGTTCTGATATGCTTCTCATCCCTCTTAATTTCTTTTTTTTGGTTAAAGAAACAGCCCAATTTTTTTTTTTTTTTTTTACTTTCATATTGATCTGAAATCAGTCCATTTCCTTTGTTTCCTTTACAACCAAACACAGATAAATTCATCAATTACCAGTAAATTCTCCTCCCCTCACCAAACTCACCGGCCAAGAATCGAAGAAACCACAAGGCCTACCTACTACATTTAAGTTCAACAGGCACTCCCCCTGAAATGTACTTTTCCCATCAAAGTTGAGCTGTGTGAGGACCATCCTGCAAGGAACCCACTATCCAAAATATTATTGGATGGGTTGGCAGAGGGAACTGTACCAGTCTTTGAGCTAATACATAAACAGGTATGTATTGTTAGTAATGTATGCAGCCCTTACAATCCATGGGACACATCTTGCATCAGTCACCCCCTATTAGGGAAGATAAGAATTACATCACCATCATACAAGTTTAATATATAAAATGTAGGATAAATTACAGTAACTCATCTTGTCCAGGTATGTTGGGAATGAGAAGATTCCACAGTTAAAATTTTATGAAGCAGCTGGTTTGCTTGCCCCATGTTTACAAGGGGGGGCTCCTTGGTTTTGTTTTTTCAACTCATCACCAGCAACAAGAAAAAAAGCAGTATGCCTGAAAAGACAAAAGAACACATGATATGTTATTTTCGAGGAAAAGGAGAGTAAATGAAATATAGAGTAAAGATAGAAGTAGATAAGAGAATCAATGAAATGAGGTGAATAGGGACGTCAGCATTTGCCTGAAAAAATTCATCATTTTTATTTTTGAATCTGCATCAATCTCTGGGATGCTGTCCAGTGCTTGTTGCATGTGGTGTAACCACCTCTCTGCCCCTTTATGTGTGACGGGGAAAGGTCGGTGGCGTCCAATCAGGGCAGGATGACCTGCCAAGCACATGCAAAGATAAAATTCATCTATTATATTTGACCATAGCTTTAACTTATCACCTAATGGAAGAACCCTTCATGTCAGCAAGTTACTAGCATAGGAATATGTAATATGCATGGATGTTGCTTCTAGCTATAGTAAGAAATAATAGCAGATTACCAATATTCATGAACATGGGAGAAGGATAGAAACTCACGACTGTCTTGATGGAATCGGTGGTTAATTACTCGCATAATACTGCAAAATTTTCACTGAGGCAACTCGAATCAGTCAAGATTTTGTATGATCGGTTGGGCTGGGTCAACCTGATGCTGATCCAGCAGACTAGCTCAATATTTGGCCCACCTGGCCTCAGATTTTGTTGCACAAAATCCAGCCTTATCTAAGCCCCACCCAAAATTACAATATATGTATGGTAGGTGATTGTGTCGTACAAAGAAAAAAAAATAGAAGAAAGAAAAAGTGCACGTTTAAGTTACAGTTGGCACAATATAATCTTATATTTTTATGTATATACTAAATATCTTCTACACTTCAAACAAAAAAATAAAAATAAAATAAAATAAAATGAAAAGAGACCAAAATTACATTTAGAAATTAAAATGTGAAGTTCAGGCTGTGCATAAGCCTGACATGAACATAGTCAGGCTGGACTGTCCTTTGACCATGTGCAGCCCGACTTGTTAGAGTACTTGACTAACTCATCATGCCAACAGAAATTTCTATCCAAGTTGAATAAAAATCCAGTTTTCTTAAAAGGAAAATCTTGTTGTAACGTTTACGTTTTTTAATGAGGGTAAAATCCTGACATTTCATATGACAACTCAAAAGGCATGCAAAAAATTAAAGCTCTTGACATTGACAATGTTAAATATTCTCATATGTCAACTCGAAAAACATGCAGAAATTTACAGCTCTCGACTGTTGACAGTGACATAATGTTAACTACATAAAGAACTTTTGGGAATAAGGGGCAGTCAAAAGAAAGTTACAACTTATAAGTTCATGCTTTGGTGACAAGAAGAAGCACCATTTCTTAAAATTTAGTTTTCCATGAAACAACTAAGAGTAAACAAATTTAACCAAACATTGGGAAACTAATGAAATCAGGTTGAAACTTATCCTAGTAGGATACTTGTTTTACCAAGTGAGTCTCCTTCACAGAGTCCATCATTCAAAATGAATTTCAAGATTTCAAACATATACAATACCTATAGTTCAGGATTCTCACAATGTATCATTTACATGTCAGCATGGATCCACAAAGATTGCAGCTAAGAGATTAGAAATTGATTACGGAAGATGAATCACTCATACCTTTTCCTATTTTTTTTAATTCTTTTTTTGTTGTGAGAAGGGGGGGGGGAGTAACAAATGTATATTATTCCAAAAGAACAATTGACTACAAGGTATAAAATACAACAACAACAACAAAAACAACAAAAAAAGGCTTAAGGCTAGGACTCTCAATGAGGGGCTACAGCATATGATAGGAACCCAAATACAAAGCTCCTGTGATCACCCTCCCCCCTTTTCCTGTAGTCACCCTTCCCCACAGCCATATCATCAGCTAGGGAATTAACAGATTGCATCCTCCAAGAAAAGGAAAACTCCTCTTGAGAGCACAAAAACCTGGCTCTCATAATATATAAAGTCATAAAGATAACACGAGGCCCAACAAAGGTGAGTTGAAGCCACGCAATGACTAGCTGAGAATCACCTTCAACAACCGTGTTCCTCCCACCCACTGGTTAAAGTGACTTCCAAGAATGCCTCATAATATATACAAGAGCGTGTAGAAGAAACACCAAAACAGGTAGAATATAAATAGTATGCACATGAAAATATAGTCCTCACCCCCCCCCCCAAAAAAAAAAAAAAAAGCCTCTCCCATCTTGCCCTTTAAAACTTTCTAGTGAATCTCGGGTGTCAAAGCTAAGAGAATCGTGGACCAGAGGGGAATAACTTTACCACTGGAAGAGGTTTCCTGGCATGTCCAGGACTACACATTGATACCAACACTATATTTTTGTCACACCAGTGCATGATACAAATGCCCATCTGGCAAAATGTGGCTTATCCAAATGTCCAATAGCAGTAAACAGAACATGGTTTAACCATCTGATAAACCGACAGTGTGACTTCAAAAAGTCAACACCATGAAAATTTCCCTATGCAAAGTAATGATAGGGTCAGGAAAAAATGCAGTATTTAAAAGGTCCCAAATCAGCAAATGGGAGATTGGTCAACCATCTCATAGACTTCAAATTTACCTTCCTGAGAGGCTAGGACTTGGCTGATGCATAAATGGAGAACCTTTGACAGGGATAACTGGCACCACACGTGCTTGTCAATCTAGACTATGTAGATATAAAGAGCCTTGAATGGCTGTAAGCCTACAGCCACATAATTTTATAGTGAGCTTCCATTTAAAAGGTGAGGCAAGACCACCGTGGTTTTGAAACCAAACATGTCAAAGTAAAAGGGATCAACTGCTGTACCTGTTAGAGCCTAGAGCTTCTCAACCATGAACCAGTTTTATCAACGTTGAGATTCTGTGTGTGTATGTGGTTTTTTATTTTTTATTTTTCTTAAAAGGGATGGTAAAATGAAATCTTAGGATTTTTACGGAAATTGGAAAGAGTGATGATGGTCAAGAAACATGGGAAGCTGGAACTTCCAGCATGATGGAATATGTAATATGGTTGGCTTAGCTGTTTAATGGTAGCCATATGGTGGTATATACTGGCTGAATTGGACCCCTGAAAGGCAGTCAATTGATATAAGGGGATGAAGGTAAAAGCACGTTTCAGAGGAGGTTTATGTATGCTATAATTGGGTCAGGTTTCAAAAGTGGGTGAGGATTTTTGGGTCTACCAAATCTGCATCACTACACTTACACAGCTATAAGAATCAAGGCAATTGAGGTGAAACTTCACACCTTCAAGGGATTTAGTGCAAACACCAAACTTTGAAGCCACCACAATCCGAAAAATCAATTCAATAAAATAAAATATAAAATATAAAAAAACCCCTTGAAAAATCATGTAGAAGCTCCTATCAAGCTCCTCTACAGAAACTCCAATCCTAAAACAAAATCATGCAGATAAATTCTTTCCAAACCGATACACTGTCAGAATTTTTGCAACAACTTCCCAAAATCATGTTGGTTTCATTTTGAAGGATAACTGAAATCCCCTTAACAAAAAATTATGACATAAAAATTGATCAGTCTCAAATTCTTGAACAGAAATAACACTCGAAAGAAATAACTGTACTTTCCTTTTATTTACCAATTGTCCATGTACATTATTTAATTTTCTCATTCTGTCCCTCTAAAAACCTTTCTAAACTTCACCTTTTTTCTTTACCAAAATTTCACTGAATTTATTATTTAAGAATATCTCAAGGATTAATAGAATAGATGTTGATAACCATAAGTTCAGGATCTTAACAGTACTTTACAATTACAATGGCTATGAGCCAAAAGCTTGTGCTAGGGCGGTGGGTGGAGAGATCGAATTACATACTACGATAAAAAAGTAGTAGGTCAAGATCGGGAAAGAGTCCTCGCCTAGAAAAAGCAATGGGCGTTCGAATCTCCTTCTATATTTTCAATGGTGAGTCAAGTGCTTCTTTCTTTCTTTTTAAGTAATCGAGATTGGGTTGGTGCTCAGTTTACCGCACCGTGAGAACTTTATCAAAAATATCCCCTGTTTTTTTTGGTTGGTAAACCCTGATAAAGGAAGAAGTCCCATACAATTTGGAGATTCTTCCAACTCCATCCCACAGGATCCATCTCATAATACACCACCACCACCATATGGAGTTGGTCAATATGATGATTATGGAGCTCAAAGAGGAGCAAAGCTAGACGTCCTCGAGTTTTATGGGGATAACAACCAAGAGTAGTAAGTTGACCGGGCTACGGTTTGGAGATAAATTCAGATGGTTTAGGTTGATTGAGGTCAGGATTCAGGAATATCTTATTTGCAAAGGCTTAGTTGAAAGGTAGGGCTCGAGTCTGAGGGATCAAGAACCAACAACAGAATCAGACTTGTGGCATTGGTTTAATCACTACTTGGGCTGAGATGAGTGAAGTCATAAACTGGACATTCTTGCCCACCAACTATAAGTAGTGTATACACCTCAGGTTTACACAGATGAGATAAGAAAGCATGACGATTGAGGAGTACATCGCCAGATTCTATTATTTAGCCACTCGATATGATTTTGCATGGGATGAAGAGATATTGGTGGCATAGTTCAGCATGGATTGATATCCAGTCGACTGCCCACAATAGAGGATGTTGTACACGTGGCATATTAGGTAGAAGAAAGTCTGAAGCGGCACACACTCGAAGGACTTTTATAGATACTTTTTCTAGGAGTAACGACTCTAGACAGTAGCAATCCTCTCCCAAGAAAAGTCATTCAGTGAACCATGGATTATGGTTCATCTATGGCATCTTCACAACCTAATCGACCATATTCTTTACCTTGGAATGGTTTTGACAACTTCCTGTGATGCCAAAGGCTGTCCTTTAGTGTTTTACGTGAAAAATAATATGGACATCTTAGTGCTTAGTGTTCCAACCGTGTGGTGGCTTATATTGGATTTTTTTATACCTTATGTTCTAGAAGAGCACCTCGGTTTTGAGATAGTTGATTTGGAGGCAGAGCATGAGTTGGGTGAAGTCAACAGCAATGAATTTTGTACTGTGACACCCTTGTTATGTTTTTCATCCTGTTTTGACCACTCACAAGGTCACTGAGGATGAAGATAGGCACTACAATAGTATTGTCTAAACCCCCGTGAAGTGTAGTGAGAAATCATGTAGTCTGGTGATCAATGGAGGTAGTTGCACTAATGTCATCTCTGAAGGTGTGTCATATTCTTTTTGGTCGACCGTGGCTATTTGATAAGAAGGCACAACATTGTGGGTATGCGAATACCTACTCTTTCAAGCACAGTAACAAAGTCATTAAGTTTCCTCCCATAAAGAGCTCCCGACATTAAGCTCAAGAAAGTAGCGAGATTGAACCTTCTCTAGCGTGTTGACTTAAATGGCCTCTTTGGACCTCCAAACTCAACAGAATTGAGTTTACACTTGACTAGTTGGACCAGTATGACTAGCTTTGGACCAAACCTAGATGGAATCACTCCAACTTGGGTTTTTGGTCCAATAAGGGTAACTTGTTTAGTTAGTCTTTCCAACTTTTATTCATGTTTTGAGTTAAATACGTAGGAATATGAGATAAAGTTGGATTACAAGTTATTTTCAGTCAGTCTAGTTAGGACTTTTGTTTGTTTTTCTATTTATAATTGTATGTACCCAACAATGGAAGACAGAATTGAATAGAAAAACGAATGGGTTTTCTCAACGTGAGTGAGGCGTGAGTGTGTGGGGTGTGTGTTTCCTCTTCCCCTCTACAACTTTGAGTTTCTTCTCAATCATCCCTTCTCTAATTGGCACTCCACCAAAAAACCAGAATAAAAAGGCTCCTAAACAAGGTATGACCACCAATAACATATGCTCCACAAAAAAGGAGTTGAAGAATCCAAATTCTAAGAGGATTGAAGCCAAAAAAAAAAAGGAAGAAGAAAAATACTCACCTTGAGCCTTGTGCCCTAGGAAAACTTATCATGAAACATTATTCGGTTCCTTTCCAACCAAACTGGCAGTGGTAAAATGAGCAGGAAGGTTGCCATGAAATTCAGCAGTGGAGGGCCAATAAGAGGAGATTTGAAAATTTGAGAAGATGCTCAGAGTTGCTAGGGGGAAAGAGGAACACACAACCATACACTCACGTTGAGCAACCGACAATTTTCTATATTCAAATTTGTACTTCCATCACTAGAATATGATGTATAAATAAGCAAAAAACCAAAAGAACCCTAAAATTGGAATGTAAAATTGTATCTCCTAATACAACTCTAAAACTTATATAGAATTAAAAACTAACAGTCTATTCTAATGTATCCTACCAAAGCAAATAAAATAAATAAAAATTAACAAAACTACTTCCAACCTATGTTGGACTAAATAAGGGTTGGACTAGTTCCGTCTGGGTTTAGGTTTCCAAAGCCAGTCATGCTAGTCCAACTAGTCAAGTGCTATTGCATCAATTCTCCTCCCTTGAAAGAACTTGACTCCATCAAGTTTGGAGAAGGACCAAGGCGGTCATCTGAGTCAATATGCTAGAGGAAGAACAATCCCACTACCTTCTTGAGCTTCATGTTGGGGAGATCTTTAGCAGGTAAAACTTTATGCCTTTGTTATTGTGCCTAAAAGGGTAGGTATTTGCATACCCATAATGTTGTACCATCTTATCAAACAGTCACAATCAACCAAGAAGAATATGACACACCTTTAGACGGAGTACGACACAGTGCACTGTACATAGTTGTCAAGGCGACCCAAGGAGATGGAGGGGTGCCTAAGCACTTAGGTGACAAGGCACCAGCCTAGGTAACAAACGCACCTAATTGTTATTTTTTATTTTCCCTTTTTTTCTAACATTATTTAGTATTTCACGTATATCTTACATCATCAAAAATCAATATTAAACCACATCAAGTCATCAAAAATCAACATTTAGAGAAATATTCTTATTCTCTAATAAGTTTGACTATTCAAATGATTTTATTTTTACATGAGACTTTTTGTAGTAGGTAGAGCATAAAACTAGCTCCCTAACAAGTCTAAGATTACTTAAATATAAGTCGTAATGATAAAGTTATGTTTTGGTCAAACTTATTTTAAAAGTGCGTGAATTCTGTTAAAATTGCCTGAATGAAAATAATTTTATGGACATCAAAATAAAATATTATTTTACCGTACTTTTGATTTTTAGCAATGTTTTGCCATGATAAGATCTCTAAAATTTTTAGAATTGAGAAAAATCTAAGCATGTGAAAGTTGAAAATCACCCCAACAACAAAAAATCCAGTTTTTTCTCTTGGACTCAACTTGACTTTTGATCATTCTGGAATTTTATTTTTAAACTATTTTTATTGGATTCAAATAGGGGCTATTTCCTTATTTATGAATTAAGTAAATGAAAACATCCACTTAAATGATATTTGACATAAATAAGCGTTGCACCTTGCAACAAGGCAACAATCACCCAAACCCGACTCCTTGACAACTGCTGTATTGTATTCAAGAATCCTCCAATAGAGTAAGTGAACAAACACCTATCAATAATCTTACGATTAGCGTTTTCCACCCATGCAAATTTGTACGGATTTGGATGTGGCTCTATCTGTAATCCTAGCTTACGAACAACGTGTTAATAGATGACATTAGGCAAATTCTTCCATCAATCAACAAATACCTAATTGGTCATTGCACTTCACACAAGTTTGGACGATACTGCTGTGGCGCCAATCTTCATCCTCAATGACCTTGTGAGTGATCAAAACAGGATGAAGAACATAACAAGAGTGTCACACTACATCACTATCATTGTAGTTGACTTCACCCGGCTCACGCTCCGCCTCCAAATCAACTATCTTAAAACTGAGGTGCTCTTCTAGAACATAAAGGATAAAATAATCCCTATCAATATATGTCCCAACCATTCGGACATTGAGCACTAATATGTCCATATCCTTTGCACGTAAAACACTGAATGGCAGCCTTTGGTATCATAGGAGGTCTGTCGGAACCACATAGAAGTGGAGAATATGGTTGACTAGATCGTGAAGATGCCATAGATGAACCACTACCCTGTGGTTTGTTGAATGAATTTTCTTAGGGAAGGACTACTGCTAACTAGAGCCATTACCCCTAAGAAAAATATATGTAAAAGTCTTTCGAGTGTATGGAAGCTTCAGACTTTCTTTTACCTGATGTCACCTATACAACATCTTCCATTGCAGGCAACCGACTAGATGTTAGTGTAGCACTGATCTGAGGCTGCAAATCCATTGCAGAACAATGCCACCAATACCTCTTCATCCCACTTAAAATCAAATCAAGTGGCTAAATAATAAATCCTGGCGACTTAATCCTCAACCATCATGTTTTCCTGTCTCAATTGTGCAAACCTGAGGTGCATACGCTATTTAGCTTCACTCATCTCACCCAAGTAGAGACTAAACCAATGCCCCAAGTCCAATTCTGTCGCTAGTGCTTGATCCACCAAACTCAAGTCGTGCCTTTCAGCTTATCCTCTGCAAATAAGATCTTTCTAACCTCAATCACCCTGTACCATGTGAAAAAAAAGTCTCCAAACTGTGAGCCTAGTCAAGGTACTACTTTGGGCTATTATTTCGTAAAAATCGAGGACGTCAAGCTTCGCCCTTCTTTCAACTCCATAATCATGATATCGACCAACTCCATATGGAAGAGGTGGTGGTGGTGGCATACCATGAGATGGTGATATAGATGCACACCCATGGACCGATCCAAACCTATCTGGGTATACAAACAAAGATGAACCAGATCCAATTTGGGTCTTTGACCAATAGGTTATTTTAGGATTTTATTTCTATTCTCATGCAATCTTTTATTTTTCGTAACTTAAGTAGGTGATAACTACTAGGATGTAGTTTCCAATTAATTTGAGTTTCCAAATTAGATTAGGTTTCCTTTAATGTTGGTTTTCTTTTACTATTTAAATGCATGTAATGTTCAATTAGAGGACAGATTGAAGAAAATATGAATTGAGTATTTGTGAAGTTTGCAGGCATGTGAGCGGTTCTCCTCCCCCCTTTTCTCAGTGTGATTTCTCCCCTCCCTGCAACTCTGAGTTCCCCTCAGGGATTCTTCCATACCCTACCGGCCCTCCATCAACATGGTATTAGAGCCAAAGGATCCACTCCTTCGTCCTCTTTTCCTTCCCATTCCCCATTCCATGTTCTGAATTTTTCTGAGAACCTGAGTTCCAAAGAGGAAAAAAAAAAAGACATGCTGAACCCAAACCCCACCCCAGTGCCTCTTTAAGCACGACATCCCATCGACCCATTCCATTGACCCTAGATCGAAACTCTCCCTTCTTCCTAAGTTTTTGACAGAAAAAAAAAAATCCTTCCCTTTCCCTAACCACTTCAATCGACCCATCTCCTCCTTTATAGGTTCTACCAGCAACGACCCAAAAAAAGGGTGAAGTAGAGACGAGAGAGTGAGAGGCAAAGACAAAGAAAAAAAAAAGTAGAAGAGAAGATGAGAAGAGAGAGAAAGAACAGAGGACGTACCTACGTCGAAGTCCATCGCGAGCCACCCTCCCTCGGTCGAAACTGACTCCCACCGTTGGTTTAGATCACCACCGCCAATCCCTGGAATTCCTCCCCATTCCTCTTGTTGACTCTCCTTTGTTGCAGCGCAGCCTTTGCTGACTTACTTGGTTCGATTAGGTGAGAACTCCCACTGCTGGCTTCCTTCTCCAAGTAGGAGACGGTGACTCCAACCCCGATTCCTCTCTTTTTTCCTTTAAATTAATTCCCCTCTTCTTCCTAAACTACCCTTCCCATTCTCTCATATTCCTTTTTGTCCTAAAATTCTTTTAGCTTCCAAGTTTGCCCTTCACTCATACAAACAGTGACTGCACTTGTGTTTCTCATTAAAGTTCATAAAATTACAATTTTCCATCATATTATCAACTTCAGTGTATTTACCATTTTGCCACTTTTGTACACTTCCACATATTTAATGTCTTGCCATTGTTCTTGAGTATTCTCTTACCATAGTGGGTCCATACTGATTCTGAATAGCAAACCTAGCCGATGGATCTCAATCTTTTATTGGATATCCGTCAGCAAATGCAACTAATGCAAGAGAAGCTCGATGAGGTTCAACGACATTGCACGGACATCAACGCCCAAGCACAATCTACCTTCAACTATGTGATCTCAGCTATTAAGCAACAGGTAGACGAGCCAGAAGATGAGTCACCAATGGTGGAAGATGAGATGACATCGCTGGAAATTGAAGATCAACTTGTAGAAAAATTTAAATCCGTTGAACTCTTCAGTGAACCAATCGATTTTATTTTCCTGAGTCACTACTTCACCAATGAACTTCAAGTCATGGATTTCATAGCATTCGATCATGGTTTCGATGGTGACTTCATACAGGCAATGATGGATGTTGATCAATTGGTGTTGATTCTCCCATTCTATAAAATTCATGGACGAGTTTTTCTCAACACCGGGGGAGTTGATATAGATGCACACCCATGGACCGATCCAAACCCATATAGGTATCCAGACAGAGATGAACTGGATCCAATTTGGGTCTTTGACTAATAGGATCTTTTAGGATTTTATTCCTATTCTCATGCAATCTTTTATTTTGCGTAACTTAAGTAGGTGATAACTACTAGGATTTAGTTTCCAATTAATTTGAGTTTCCAAATTAGATTAGGTTTCCTTTAATGTTGGTTTTCTTTTACTCTTTAAATGCATGTAATGTTCAATTAGAGGACAGATTGAAGAAAATATGAATTGAGTATTTGTGAAGCCTACGGGCGTGTGTGAGCGGTTCTCCTTCCCCCCCCCCTTTTCTCAGTGTGATTTCTCCCCTCCCCTGCAACCCCAAGTTCCCCTCAGGGATTCTCCCCTACCCCTACAGGCCATCCATCAGATGGATCCTGTGGGGTGGAATTGGAAGAATCCCTAGATTGCATAGGACTCTTTCCTTTATCAAAAGCCACCAGCCACTCAATAAAAGCTGGCATGGATGTCATTATAGTATGGGGTAAATTGACAACTATGGTGAGGGTATCGATACATTCAATGGTGTCTATTTTTGCATCGGTTTCACCTTTGTAGGAGTTGAGCCATTAGAGAATCTCACAACTGGCCAACATGGTTAAGATATGGATAGAATCTCCAAATTGGTGAAGATTCTAGAGTCGGAAACCCTATTCGGATTTTCTATGGACCCACCCAAGCACGAGAAAAGGGTTAGTGGCAAAACAGTAAATACAACAACAAAAAACTCAGACTTTTCTCAACTTAATAGGGGTCGGCAGCAAAACAATAAATAAATGGAAATTTATAAGAGGATGGAAGAATTGTAATTAATGAATCATAAAGGATTACTAAAGCAGACTAGAGATATGATATGATGGGAAATAAAAATTAAATACCAGGGGTCGATTTGGAACAAATAAAATTGAAGGAGATGGGGAGATAAGAGAAGAAGATGGGTATTATTGAAAAATTGGGGTTTAAAATAGGGATACTTATCATTGGGGGAGAGAGGTGGAAGACTTGTTGGAGTTGTCTTATACCTCTGGAGTAATCAGTTAAGAAACTAACGGTTGGGGAGTTCGACTTCAACAAGGAAACCTTCAACTCACAATGTTTGGCACACCAGGAAAGAGGGATTCAAACCATGGCTACAACCTTCTAAAACCATGTATGATTTCCTCTTTTTGTTGTTCTCTCTTGCTTCTTTTTATTCACTGAAAGAGCATTAGAGGGGGCTCGATCAAGGTTACGGGGGAAAAAAAAGGGGGGCCAGTGGGGTTTGTCTATAAGAATCAAAGGGGAGAAGGTTGTGTGGTAATCGTAGGGATGGGGCTGGGGTTTTCGTTGATGCCATAGGTTTGGGGAAGAATGCGTGAACGCGATAGAAAGGGGTTACTATGGAATCAAAGGAAGGGCAGGAGAGCCTGAGCGAGTCGTATGGATGGGGTTTGTTGTGGTTTTTTGTTTCTTTTCATACTCAGCTTCTAGTAAAACTGGTGCCAATACCTAAGCAGATAGATAAAAATAAGAGTAACGAGAGGATGAAAGGAAGAAGAAGAATGAATTATCACAAGGGAACGGAAGAGAGGAGAGATTGATGGAGAAGATGGGGAACTTCAGCTCTAATACCAAATTGGTGGAGGGCCGGCCAGAGGAGAGTGGAAAATCTGAAAAGATACTCGAAGTTGCCAAGGGGAAATAGGAATACAAAACCACACTCACATTGAGAAGCCAACAATTTTCTATATTCAAATTTGTACTTCCATCGCTGGAATACAATGTATAAATAAGAAAAAATCAAAAGAATCCTTATTGAAATGTAAAACTCTATCTCCTAATCCAACTCTAAAACTTAAATAGAGTTCAAAATAACTAGTCTATTCCAACATAGCCTACCCAAGCAAATAAAATACGTAAATATCAACTAGTTCCAACCCCTGTTGGACAAAAAATCCAGGTTGGACTGGTTCCGTCTGGGTTTAGGTTTCCAAATCTGGTCATTCCAGTCCAACCATTCAACTGCTACTGCATCATTCAGCCTCTCCAATTAAAACCTCTAAAAGACCAAGCTTCAGTAATACTAATAAGGCTATACAGGATGGAACAGGGTGACATTCCAAGCTATCCCAAAATTGCAAAAGACATGGTAAAGGTACAGCGTACAGGGTAATGAATATGGTTTTAATTATCAGTATCAGATTGCCAATACTAGAAGCCTGTGCTGATATTTTCTTTATTTTCACCAGGCATGGTCATAATTAAAATTCGAATGACCGATATGGATTTGGAACCCGACCATCCTTAAACCCTTGGCAATGAAACAATAATTGAGGAACCAAGTCCACACCTTGTATACACATGAAACACAAGTTGAGGATGTGACAGTTTCCTGAGATGAAATAATCTATGACGAGGATATTGTCTGTGTACTGTGTAGGTCCTCTACAAGGACAATCTGAGGGTGCTAAACAAAATCTGTATAGAATGAGATGATAAATGATGATATTCTGAAAGAGAAGAAAAAATTAACTCACCTTAAACACTCCACTACAAAGCAATTCACACCCTTTTAGCTTTAGATAGAGCATAAATGATTCCATCACCGAATAACGATGTGATAATCATTCCGATTTAGCTAATTTTGGACACCAAAAATATGGCCCTAAAAGTATTTTTAAGATTCAGCATTTCAATCCTATCCTCTTCTAAACCTTCCAAACACCAAGCCATAGACAGAGTAATAAAACAGCAAGGTACCAGTATTCTGTAAATTGGGTGGTCCTACCACTAGAACTGTTCCTGTTCCATATCATTATAGACGGTTCTAACAACTGTCCAGAAACCATAAATTCAACCAGGGTTCCATATTTTTTACTTCACTCAATCAATTGAAAGGGTCCAGTTCTTAACTGAATTGATCCAAACTCACAAAAAAATACTTTCTAGCATTACTACACTCATTGCTAGAACAACCAATTTTCCATATATCAGAAAAGTAATACAGAAACATAAGAAATCTAGAAACAAATCTAAGATAAAGGAATTACCTTTCCTCTGAGAATAAAGAGGAGGACCTCCCATTCTCTGTACAAAGAACTCATACTGATTCTGAATTGCATCTTCTTTATTGGAGTTAGCGAAAATCAAACGAAACCATTCTTCCTCCTCATCATCGAAAACCCTTTTTTTTTAATCAAATTTCAACGAGAATCAACAAAAATATTGAATTCGATAAAAAAACAAGATGAAGATCGAGAGAGAGAGAGAGAGAGAGAGAAACCTGTTATAAAAATTGGTGGAGAGATCAATGAAGGTCTGAAGACCAAGTTTCTCGAATAAATTAGTATTGTCGATCGCAAACGCGTCGTTGGGATCGACTCCGCTCCATTCCGAAGCTTTCTGCTGAAGAGATTGCATCTTGGTAGCTTAGTTTGTGCGTACCACGCGACGGACTAACCAATTTATACCTGCCTAGCTGGGCAGTGAGAGTAGACCTCGCGGCCGTCGGCGTGGAAATCACGCTTTCTCGTGGTCTATTAAAGGAAGGGAGGGACTGGAGGAGGAGGAACCAAAGAATGGTTCTCTCAGTTGTCTCCTCTCACCTCCTCTCTCACTTCATAGACTCACACAAAGACTGGAAAGACTATAACTTTCCCGAGGACTTCGCGGCATTCAAGGACCTCGAAATCTATGGGCAGAAATTTTTTAATCTAAATTTTCTTTTTCTATGGGCGGAACGGAAATCTGAATAGAACGGAACGTATCGTATGACGTACATGGTTCGTAATCTCGAAATGATATCCATAAATTCGATCGGATCGGATTGGTATCGGTCGAGACCGATTCGATTTCAATCCAATGGTACGGTGAAGAGAAATGGTAACAAAAATAGATTTCTTTTTTCAAAATTCAAGGGCAAATTTGTCCGATTAAACTTGGTATCAGTATAGATATCGATCGACAAGAACCAAGATGACGAACCATGATTACGTATCTGAATTCTGAACTTCGTACAAGAGTGTGTGGTTTCATATTGTCGACATTGTGTCGACTAATGTCGACAACAACAGGGACGTGAAAGTGAATGTCATGCACCTATACGTTGAACCAGTCATACGGACCAGTCTGTGTTATTGGTATGAAAAGTGAACCGGAATTGAATAATCGAAACCAAATAGTAATTGGTTTTGATTTGGTTTGATTTGGTTTGAAAATTGAAATGGAAAAGCATTTTGTTTGGTTTCGATTTATATTTATTACATCACGAACCGTATCAAACCATTTATCTGGGACTGATTCGACTGAACCAATCAACAACCTTAATTGAAGGGGTTGTGATTGCCCTACGTGATCCTATCGGATGGCAACAAAACAAAAAACATTTTGAGGTTCATGTGAAAGTGTCAATTTGGTAGGGTATCGGTATTTGATACAGTATCAATATGGTACAAGCCATATATCCTATATTCGATACCGTACCGAATAGTGTTTCGTTATAGAAACCTTATATCGATATTATATCAAATTTATTTGGTTCGGTATTGGTAGTGGCATTCAGTATGGTATCAATATTTGGTACTGTATCAATAAGGTCTAGTGTGTTTTTTTAAGTCATATCTCATATTGATATCATACCGAATAGTGTCTTGGTACAGGAACCTCATATCGTTACTATACCAAATCAATTTAGTACGATTCAATACCGGTAATATGGTACGGTATCAGATTCGGGTTTTGGTTTTCGATATAGGTTGACACCCTTAGGGTTCATGTCAATACATTTAGGGGTTTTTCTTCCAATGGTCTTTTTTTATTTTTTTTTTATTTTTAAATATATTGGATCAAACTATCGGTATTAATTGGTTCAGTTTTGGTGTATACAGTACGGTTCAGTTTGATTCACATTTTTTTTTAAATCCACACCATTTACTAAACGATTGCGCTTTCTGAAACCGCAACCGTATAGTAAACAATTTCGGTTCCACGGTTTTTTAACAATGTCAGTTTCACAGTTTTAAACGGTTTTGATCATGGTTTATTCCATATAGCTTCTAAACGGTTAGTAATCGATTTGCTAGTTTATTCGCATGCTTACTAAAATTTGCTTTTGTTGATAAACACTTCAATCTTGTTTCAAATTAAATGAGGCATTGAACAAGCAAGGATTTAACTACATAACTACATAATATGAGTAAATTATTGAATAGACTATTGGACAACCTCTATGGTCCTTAATTCTTCTCTAAATTAAATCATTATGTTTTGTTAAAACAACCAAATATTTAATTGTTATACTGGTTAATCGGATAGATTTTGATAGTTTAAACGGTTTGATTTTCACGGGTCAATTCGGTTTGAAATCAATGGGTTAAATGGTTAAAAAGGACCCGACCCATTTAACTAATCGGTTTCAAACTTGAAACTAGAACCTAACCATTTACTAAACGATTTTGCGGTTTCAATGTAAACGGCTTGATTTAATATCGACCGGTCTTGTTGGTTTAAGTCTCTTAACAATCTTCCATTGGTTCGGTCTTGTTTTTTCATATATATAACGAAAAAATGTAAAATTAATATTGAACTTTATTAATTCTATCAGTTTTTTTTTTTTATATGGTTTTTTTTTTTTTTCTCTGAACCTCGGTTGTTTGTAAAAATTTAAAATCAATACCAACTCAATAAAAGAGTTCAATCGCTCAGCACGTGTAGTAGTTTGATTGCTTACAACAATCGTCGATTTTAAAGTTGGTAGGAATCTATCCCTGTTCAGACAGAATGACTCTCTAAGGCCCCCAGGACATTGACTTCCACCAACAGGGAACTATATATTGGATCTTATCCGATATATTCTACATAATAGCCTATCCTAGGTGGGGGATAAGATGAATTAATTTTTCAATTTTCCACTTCTAGAAATAGAGTGCAAGTTACATGATGATGTCAACACCAAATTGAAACCAATTAATCAAATCTGAACTTGATTATTTAAGTATCCACTATTTAATTATTAATTAATGTTGATAAGTATCCACCATTGCTTTTCCAACATAATAAACTCAAAATCTGTCTTCCTAAATTCTTTCCCCTCGTGACAATCACTAAAGGATGGTGGATTCAACCTCTCATATGTCCTTATTTTTCTCGTACAAAATATCTGTCTCGACATTTTTCTCATACAAATCTCTCTCTCTCTCTCTCTCTCTCTCTCTCTCATATGTTTATTTCCTCCACCTTCTCATGCACTTTTTTTTGCTAGTTGCGACCGTATAAAACCAAGTATAATTAATAGATCAAATTTTTACACTGGGTGTTTAGGAAATCTCCACACTCTATTTCATCAGTACCATTGGTTTGCATTAGAGAACGATATTTTTTACTTCATAAATTAGAGTTGAATTGGTCACGTCACCACTCACCAATGGAGAAAAGATTTCTCTAATCTAACAGTGAATGAACTTTAACTAGTGTCCGTTGGGAGGAAAATGGGGGTTTTTTGGAGGAAAATGGGCAGAGGTTGGAGCTGGGATGGGAAGAAGGGAGCAAGAGGGTGGGAAAAGATGATAAGAGGGTGGGGTCGGGAAGAAGAAGAGGGGGTGGGGCAGAGTTATAGTGGGTGTAACGGAAGTGAGGCGGTGGTAAGAGGGGGTGGAACGGGAGTATAAAAGAGGATGAGGTGGAGCCGTGGAGCCGTGGAGCAATAGGCTGGGGAGAGGGGTCAAGGGTGGAACAAGAGGAAGACCCGGGGGGTGCTGCTTCATTAATGGGAAGAAGCAGGAATTTAAAATATAAATAAATAAAAATAAAAATTGAAAAGATGGGATGGATAAATAGAAAATAATGACAAATCAGATCATTAAGAGTTTGGTGGGATTGATTAAAAACTGAGGAAGACATGGTAGTATGGTACCAACAGAATGTATAATCATCAAAATGCGATAGGGTATCTGCATATTTGAGGACAAACACAGGTGGGTTTTGCAATCAAGTTCCCTTCTGTCTTTGCACTCGAGATTCAATCCCAATCAAGCCTGAGAAAAAATTGATATGTTGCTCCGGAAAGCATTGGTGGAATTGTTGGCTCTATAGATACGGTAGGGTATTTTAATTAGAGAGAAAATATTTATTAGTTTGGAAGGAACTATATGATATGTAGGTTCTGCATGTGAAACATGGAAGAATTTAAATCTTTGATAAAACACAACACATCAACCCACATCCACTCTCATAGTATAATAATCATTGAACACGTTAGACTAGATTCTAGCCCATACATGCAACAGCAAAACAAAAACTAAACAGGCACACATAGTATACGGTCCGCGCAAACAAAACAGAACATTAAAACACTATAGAAAGTAGACATATATTTCTTTTAGTCTTCCTAGTGGATCGGTCCTTGATGGAGTAATGGGGTGACATACCGCAAAATGAGCTCTTGCTATTCTTCAAGCAATCCTCCTATTTTCGGGAGAGGATATTTCGTTCTAGAGAAAAAGCATACCATAACGTATGAGAATTGGATCGATAGGAGGCATATGTTACTAGAATGCACCTAGCATTTGCTCCCGTTGGAGCTTCTCGTTTTCGACTTGGCATATTTCTTGCTCTATTCTCTCAAGTCTTCTAGCAACATCCATGGCTACTCAAAGCTTTTTCTTGTTTACCTTTGCCAAACAGAAAGAAACTTCTATTTATAGACGTTAGAGGCCCAACACTCGTTCATGGCCATTGAAAATTTAAATAAGATCATTCCAAATCGCCTATATGAGGATTCCAGTGCCCCTTGATAGACCCTTTAGTAGAGATGAAATGCATCATACTATCTTTCAAATGGAGGGATCAAAAACACCCAAGTCCTGATGGCATCCACCCATTTTTCTTCCAAAAATATTGGGACTTAGTGGGCGATGAAGACACTGATGGGGTCCTTAGATTCTTTAATAATGGTTTCATTCTCAAAGAACTTAACAATAATTTTATTCCCCTTCATTCCAAAAGTCAGGGACCCAAAATCCCTTAAACAATACAAGCCGATTAGTATATGCTACACTCTATAAGATCATCTCTAAGGTCTTGGCTAACCGGCTTAAAGATGTGATGTATTAAATTATTTCTCCATTACATGGGGCTTTCATTCCTCGTAGACAAAAAATCTCTGAAAATATTATTCTGGTTCATGAAATCCTACACTTCATTAAAGCAGATATGCATAAGGAATTTCCCCAAGTAGAATGAAATTTTCTCTTCATACTATGAGATGCTTGGGTTTGGAGAAAACTGTATCAACTGGATTAATCAATGTATTTCCACTGTTTCATATAGGATCCTTATAAACGGGTCACCCTCCAGTATTTTCACCCCTTCTCGAGGTTTGCAGCAAGGAGACCCCATAAGTCCATATTTCTTCCTAATCTGCTTTGAAGCACTCTTATGCATCATCCAAAATAGGATTCATGAAGGGGACTTTTCACAATCAGAATTGGCAGAAAAGGTCCTAGTTATTTCTGTTGATTTATTTATATTTAGTGTCAAAGTTTCTAAATATTTCTCGTGCCGAGGATGAATGTGGGTGTGGGTCTACACCTATCTACGGGTGTATAGACACATTTGTATTTGTAAGATGATGCTTGTACACATACATGCACGTGTGTAGGGATGCTAGTATATGTACAAACACATTTGTATATGAACATATACAAACATACGTAAAAATGTACGTTGTCTATATATTTTATAGATTGCCTAAAAATTGGATAAGGAGTTTTTATCAAGTGTTTTTGTTCTTCCCACTCTATATCATGTTCTTCCAAGTCTGTTTGTGTCTAATAATGAGTATAGTCTTTGGATTTCCCTGTGTAATCACATATTGGAATGCACCTTATGTGATTGGGAATTATTTTATCTTGGAGGTATAAACACAATGGTCAACCCGGTTGCTCAATTAGGAGCATTTAAAATCCTTAAAGATAGTATCATTCTGATACGACTCAACTCAAATTTTGTTTGTTCTTGATTCAAGAAAAAGAATTGTCACGATTCTATGAATTTATACATCATCCAATGTAATCATATAATTATAACATATCCAGGTAAGTCTTATACTCTACCTATATTTATTTTGTAACAATTTCTTCATGAAGGCCACCCTTAGAGATGCTCAAGAGATTAGTGATATCATGTCTCTCTACCGTGGGGCTTCTGATCAAATGGTTAATCGCAAAAAATCTAAAACTTACTTCAGCAAAAACTCCCCTAAGAATGTTAAATTTACTATTTTCAGGAATTGTCTACATAAAATGTGTTTCCTCTGTTTGCACATACCTTGGCTCCCCTTCTCATGCTAGTCGATCCAAATCCAAGACATTCGCATGCATTATTGATAGGGTTAAAAATAGAGTAAAAGGTTAGAAGGAAAGAGAACTTTGAAGTGGCAAAGATTTTCATTGAGCTCCACCATCATTGATGACGGTTGGGTTTGGACTTTTGAAAAGAAGGATGCCTTTCCAGTCAAGTCGGCTTACTATGTTTCCAAATCATCGTCTCCTTCTTCCTCTATATCAACCAGACATAAGCCTCTCTCATCCTTTGCAAGAAAACCAATTTGGAATCTAGATCTTCCTCCAAAAATAAAATCCTTTGCTTGGAGAGCTTGTTATGATACTTTGGCCGTTAAATCCAACTTGGTTGAGAGGAATCAAATGTCTGACCCCTCGTGTCCATGTTGCAATGAACTAATAGAAACGGTAGCAGATACACTTTTATCATGCAATCATTCTAAGTTCGCGTGGTTATGTCATGGTTTGACGTAGGGGTGAAATAGGACCGGGTTGGGCCCAATTGACCCTAATTGGCCTGATTTTTGTAAGGCCGGGCTAACCTTGGTTGACCCTGTTTTTACCATTTGTGTTCTATGTATTAGAAAAAGATATTAAAAAAAATAAGTACCAATAAAAATGATCAATACAAAATTAAAATTATAAAATGCAACATAATAATAGATATTCAGGACAGGACACCTAGCCATAAAAATCAATAATCAAAATTTCTCTTAAATTATATTATATAAACCAGGGTTAAAATCAAAGTCGGGTTGAGACGGGCTAGGCCTAGGCCTAGGCCTCAACCTAGGCCCAACCCAACCCTAACCCACCCTCAAAGTCAGTATCTTAGCCCATGCTAGATTCGGGCATCAGGGTCAAACTTACACCCTAGTTTAAGGTTCCCAATTTCTGTAAAAGTGATTGTAGAAAACTTGCCCAATTTAAGAATATAGTGTTAGAAATTTGTCAAGAGAATGGTTAAGAGCTTTGCAGCCGTCTTCATTGACAAACCACATTCCACCGATAATCCTCACAGGTAATAACATTTTGGACTGCTCTTATACATGTATAGGATATGCTAAGCTAAATTCCGATGGTGCCTTTACCAAAAGAATTAGTGCAGGCTACGGTACTCTCATCCGCAATGACCACAGTTATTTCTTAGTAGTTGTTTCTCTCAGTTTGCTTTGGGGTTGGGGATCCAAAACATTGTCTGTGGAATTATTCTGCCTCTCATGCAAGACATTTAGACCATAATTTCTATCTTTCATTTGGGGAAAAAAATCGTCTGCAATTCAGATCTCGTACAATTCCGTGCAATACCACCTTTAAAAGGTGACACGTGTATTGATACCAATGCAATGATCCAGATCATTTGGTTAGTGCTGCATGTTTTAGAGTCTGCAAACTCTTCTGCACACTTAAAAGTTACCAACAGGTATTTAAGTCTCGAGCATTGGATCTGTACTGGTGGATCAGCCCGTATCAGCCTGGATTGGTCCATTTTACCCCTACTTCTCATAAAATAAAAAAGGATTTTTTTACAATTTTACCCTTGATCCGAATACTGTAATCAGATCCAAGATCAAGCAGGTATATACCAGTACTTAGAACCGATACCAACTAATCCACCCCCAAGGGGCAGGCCTTTGCTCATTCATTAATAATGAAGCTAAACCAAACACTCCGTTAAGCCACTAAAAACGATGATATACAACCCCTTTACTAAACTAAAATACGCATGTTACATTTCAACCTTAGCTTAAGCTAGACAACCTTCATCATCCTCTCCACAGTCCACTAAAATTGGCAAACAGTGAAAGTTTTAACTTAAAGCTTCTCCTTAACTAGGATTCCTGAAGAACGGGTGGTTGAGCGCTTGTCGAGCAGTTAGACGTTCCCTTGGGTCAAATTTCAACAGCCCATAGAGCAAGTCTATTAAAGAAGCCCTGGAAGAGACTACACGTTGAGAAACCATAATCTGCAACAGCCAGGAAGATGTAATCAGAAAGCGGTACTACACCCCTGATAATAACATGCTTCCAGGAGGATCCACAATATATATCTTAGCATACAGATTAAACAAACTACAATGGCTTCTTTAGCATAGGATATCTAAGTTACATAAGACACTGCATCCTACCCAAAAAAAAAGAGGAGCTGCAAATACTAAACCTTTAGCCGGTCAAGTTTCTTTACAGCACGGATACTTTCTCTTGAAACTGCTCCTTCAGGCCAATTTAAACGTGCTCCCCGCCTGAAGTATTTCTCTGCACCACGACTGCAGAGGACAGATCATAGTTGGAATGCATTCTCAATAAAAGAAACAATTAACAAGAACTCAAGCATATGTTTGAGACGTCATTTGAATTACATGTATATGCATTACATATTTCACAAAATTCAGAACTAATATGATTAGTATAGAAGAATCGCCAAACAATATTCATGTAGTCAATTCAATTTAATTGGACAATGCTAAGTTGAATTCAGTTTATGTAGCACAAGTTCACAGAAACCACATAAAACAAAGCAACGTACCTGGCTCTTCGTACCATATGCTCTGGCAAAGGTCCCAATACCCTCTCCATCATTGCCAAATGTTCCAAGTTCTCGTGTGTCTGAAACAGTGCTTCTCCCTGAAACAAAAGTTCAAGGGTTAAGAATTCTAAACTTCTTCCAACTGCTATGCAGGGTTAGTAACTCTCTAAAATTTCATCTACACAAAATGAACCCTCCAGAAGAATGAGATGACTAACTGAACAAAGCTCCACAAGTATGCAACCAACACTCCATAGATCACAAGGGTAAGTCCATCCAAGACCTGCAATAAATACACATTTAATAAGATAGATGTCCTGCACTGGGAAGCATTGCCACGTATGGAGGCAATGCCTAAACAACCAAGAAAAACTTCTCAAGGAAATCATACAATATGCTGAGCTCATTCGCAATGTAAAACATAATTTTCATACTATGGAAATGGCAGCAATATTTAGATATAAAACATAATTTGTGTTTCAGAGGCATCATTTTTGTTGCATGAGAATTCACTTTTCACCCAGAAACTTGACACAGAAGCCCTTCCCACCATGACCAGTTTTTCAGCAATCTTTATCAATGGATATATGCAAACTTAACTGGATAGGACAATTATCAAATTTGGTAGCATATCTCAACCATATGCCCAACCTTGTATGGCCTTTCTTCTTTGATTTCAAAGGACAGTTCCTGCTTCACAGCGGGTTCAAAGGGGTTACAAATTAGATTTTCATTTGCAATTCTCTCATATCAGCCTTTCTCCAATCCATTATTGGAAGAGATGGGAATAAGGAGTTTGATGAATAGAGGGGATAGAAACCTACCTAGACTGTTGTCGGTACCAAGTCCTTGCGGCCAACTCATCCCGGGAGGGTGGAAGCATTATGGAAAAAGAACAAGATGAAAACGAGAGAAGGAATTTGTACAATACTATAGTAACAAGTGGTCCCTCCACAGATTGATATCCAATCCAATCCAATCTAATAGTAAGTGATCCACCAAAAGCAAAAAAAAAAAAATTATTCATTGGTGAAGCAGGAGAAACTTGAACCATGCACACACATACATACATACATATAGAAAAAGGTAAATCCAACGGACATTGGCTTCATTCCATGCAGAGGTATAACACAAAGTCAGGGAAAGGGACACGAATCCACATAGACAATTAAATTTTAAAACCAGCATATTATGTGTGTTAGTAAGGTTTTCTTCAGCACGAATTTTATTTGTCAATTTCAAGAGACAAATAGTTTACCTAGGGTAGGATACATCTTCTATGAAAGAAAATAAATAAACTAATGCATTTTCAGTAGCCATTTACCTAAAATGATCTCTGGTGCTCGGTAATGCCTCGTGGAGACAATGGAGCTATGATCCTGATTGTCAAAGGCAGTACTACCAAAATCAATCAGTTTTATGGCACTAGACTTTGGTAAACACCTGAAGTGTGTATCACCTGGGGAATTCCTCTGTACCATTCCAAGCATTTATTAAGGATGATTAACGAGTCTCAGATACCCAATACCTGGAAAGGAACAAATTTTCAAATAACTGCAATGCAAAATACCTTGTACCCTGGAAGTTTTACATACTCAGAAGAGACAAGAAGTATATTTTCTGGCTTCAAGTCAGTGTGAATTAGGCGTAAATCATGCATATCTGCCATATATGATAAAGCATAACCCACATGTTAAACCACAAAAAACGTATAAATATTAATTACCAAAAAAAAAAGAGTAATTCTAAGCCCATGGACAATCCAAACAGCCAGAAAGCAGATGTAACCCATCAGCTAGGAGATGAGATAGTAAAGAGAATCCAAAAAGGAAGGCCAAGTACAAATCACACACATGCTACAGATTCCAAAAGCTGACGTCCGAACTCCCGGACAAGATCCACAGGAAATGAGCTATATTTATTTCTCCGTAGAAAATCAAATAAACTTGGTCCAAGCTTCTCAAACACCTGGTAACACCATTGAAGTTCATTTAAAGAGGTTCAATATTCAGTTCTCCAGTAGGAATGAATGAATTCAAACTATCACAAAGTTCCAATTTTCAGTTAGAAATCATCCATTTGTTATTTCATACATCAATGCCTCTAAATGCCCATTGGGTTCTTGTGAAAATCCATATACAATGAATAGAGTAGGGATATCTGTCATTCTTTTTTTTAGGAATTTTCATTCACTTACTGGGAAAGTTAAGAATAGCACAACCTAAGGACAAACAGTAATCTCTAAGATGAGAAAGAGAATCACAATCGTAATAGAAATAAGAGAAACTTGCAGATGCAATAAAAAGGAGAGAAGTCCATTGGTTCTAGTACTCACAATGCATATATGATTGCGGTAATCAAACCAGTTCCGGATCTGCACACATCTGCAGAGAAGAAGAGCGTTAACACAACTAGCACTTAGTATCTATGAAGGCAGCAAGTTTCTTTCAGTAGCAAACCCAATCTACACATACCTTGAGCTACCTATATCATTACTAGAAAGATGTTGAAGTATATCGATTTCAATTTTTGCTGCCTCACGGTATTTGCTTATGCTTCGAACTACTTTAATTGCAACATACTCTCGTGTTTGACGGTCCCAACATTCCAAGACACGGCCAAATGTGCCTACATTACTATTAATTTGCTGACATGGACACAACATAATCATAAAGAAAAGATCTGGGAGACAGCAGGGCACTTGACAGCTAACCTTCACCCATCTTGCTTAGTATTTTATCTGCAATACATGAAAGAAAACATGACAAGGGTCAAAAAAAGGATTAAAAACCAAAAAAAAGGAAAAGAAAAAAAGATGATTAGTATGTAGCACATCATGAAATTAGTCTATCCGATAAGTTTGGTATTGCACTGAAGGTAGTTCTGAATCTTGATATGCAGGTTTGTAGTCGATCACAAGGACGGTCGACTGGCAAAACATTGCCACCATATTAAGAGATCAATCAAGAACCATCAAAAAACTGGTAAATTAGAGGATACACTTAGACAATGTTAAAGACAACAATACTCCTATTCTTAATTATTATTAAACCCAGAATCCATCCTCATACCAAGCCCCTTAACCCCCCCCCAAAAAAAAAAGGGAGAACGAAAAGACACAATTTGCAGTCACGACGTAAACTATTTTATTTGAGAAGAATAACTACAAGAATTATAAAAAGGAAATAAAATCGTAATGCAGATAACTTACATCTTGGAGTCAGATTTTCGCCAAAATTAAATACATAATGCCCTTCCCGATCGTCATCTCTCCATGGCGGCGACGCCGGTCGAACTAGACTCTCATTAGCAGGCATGGGCAACCGAGAAGCCTACACAGATGCAGCCAGCCATTCCCAACGCTGTCAGATTCCATCATACATGAAAACCCTAGCTTTGCGTCATAGTGACCATAAAAAACCCTAGCCATCCCCACCCATGGGAATGCGATGGGTACCCTTGAAAACACAAACCCTAATCCAATCTCACAGAGATCTATCAATCTACCAACCTCGGCTTCAGCAGGGGCAACATCCCAAGCGAGGCGAGGACGTTTTCTAGTTCGCTGCTTCTCCATGTCTCCCAATTCCACAGTTACCATCGACGAATTGACTCTTCCTCCCCTCTCTCTGTGTGTCTCTCTCTCTCCTTCTTCTTCTCCCTCGTTATCTGCAGTCAACGATTTCCTACAAAAGCTCAAGAAAATTCCAATTATCTTTGCTTCTCCTGTGACCCGAGGAGCTGTACGGTACGGTTGTCAGAGGAAAGAAATCATCGAAAAAGAACTCAAAACGGAGGAAATATTGGCACGCGATAGGTAACGTTCGCACGGGACTTTATATCTGGTCTGCGTGGCCCCTGCTCTAAACACAACAGCCTCTCAAATTACCACCATGTCCCTGTTTAAAATGGATTTTTCTTTTGAAAAATTACGTGATTACCCATTGTTGGGTTTGTCTTTACAGAAATAAACATGATATGTTTGATTGAACGGAATTATCCAAAACAAGTTTATGTATTACAAATATAGCCAAAACAGTGTTTGTTGTACCCCTTCCTTGGTATGCCTACGACTTGGGTTATTACCCTCCTGCGATCGATTATAAAATTGCCGATTTTCATCAACTACCCTTCTCCAATTGGCTCTAAAACTTCCGATATCCATGCCGATAACCTTTGGGAAAGAAATAGATTCGGTCACAGGGAAAAGAAAGAAGAAGAAAAGTAGAGAAGGGAGGTTCGGTTACTTGAGTAGGAGATAGTGATGGAGGGGAATCAGTGGTTGGATCTAGTTTGGGGGTTCAATTAAAGAGAAGGAAAAGAAGGGGAGAAAAAGGTCGAGGATGGAAGAAGAAGAGAAAAGAGACAAGAGGGGATGGGAGAGCTCGCAACTCACAAAGGAGAGTGAGGGTTGCAAATATGGAGGATTCACCTATGACTAGGGGTTAGGGTTTTGATGTGAGATGAATTATGGTTTGGACATGACATGGGAGGGAAGGAGGAGAGAAGTGCTTTAGGTTGAGGCTTCAGCCAAAGAGGAAGAATGGCGACTATAGGGTTTTAGCCATGGGAAAGAAGAGGAAGAGAAAGGGGGAAATAGATTAGGGTTTCGACCATTAGAGAAAGAAAGGAGAGATGGGTTATAAGTTCGGTGAGAGAAGATTCTCTCTCTCTCTCTCTCTCTCTCTCTCTCTCTCTCTTTGCCTTACCCTCTCCCTCTTGTTGCATCTTTCTCTTGCCCCAATCTCCCCTGTTGTTTCTACTAGGAGGTGTCAAATCCCCCAAATCAGAACCTTGAAAACCATTTTGTCGAGTAAAATCAACAAACATTTGAAATCTCAACTTACATACCTCTTATAGACCCTAAAATGACACTAGCTACAAAACAAGAGAATTAGAGAGAAATTATTGGCAAAACCCTATTCTACTTACATTGGGTGGAGTTGCAGGAGGAGAAGGAAGAAGAAGGGGCGGGTGGGGCCCTGGGGCAGGAGGAAGAAGATGATTCTCCTTCATTGTCTTCAAGGGTATAATTGTCCGAAAAGAAGCAAATAACATTAGAGGATTGGAAATCGTACATTTTAGAGCATATAGGAGAAAATTAAGATAAAAATTAAAAATTTTATAACGGATTTCTGGGGAATATATGCCCAACTCGTTGGTAAACATACAACAAACACTATTTTGGGTATATTTGTAATACCAAAACATTTTTTGTGTGAATTCGTTAAACTAAATATAAGGTGGGTATTTTTGAAAAAGTAAACCCAATAATGGAGAATCATGTAATTTTCCCTTTTTCTTTTTGTGTGCCTAAACTACAAGATCACCCACTTTTAGTTTTTCTTTACTAAAACACCCACTCAAGGTTTGGATTTGCAAAACTACCAACTTTTGAGTTTTGATTTATGATACTACCCAAACCAATATTCCACCTTCATCCTCATATGTTTTTCGACATTTTTACCCTTGCCTCCATTTGCCCTTCTCCAATAACGTTGCTTCCCTTCCCTCTCTTCCTTACAACCCACCTTGCCCCTACCCCTGCCCCTGCCCCTTCCTTTGCCCCACTCTACCATAAATCTCCCCACCCCTTGCTATTCCACTCTATTGCTCAACCCCACCCTTATTCTAAATCAAGATCCATGATATAGTTATTCCCTTTCTTATGTGAATACAATGGATTTAAGTAAAGATGGTAGACAAATCCATGATGAAGAACTTGTTGGAACATCCCAAAGGGGCATGGAATGAGAAAATAAGGAGAGGAAGGTCGATAAAGATGGTTCACGGTTCGATGGATGTTGGTCGTGGTAGGGGTAGATTCCAGGGGTGGGGTGCAAATGATGATGGTCAGGATTTGAATTGTTACATAACCCCAATAGTTATAGGAAAAGATTTTTCCATCTCAATGAAGAATTCTTTGTCCAAACTATTTTCATCATAAAAACCATAGATGATATTTGAAAAGGACAAAATTGACCCAAGTTTCTACTCTCTCTATTCCCAAAATCCTCAACCAATCTTTCGTTCTATCCTCATAAAGTTCGGTTGATCCCACTCTTTGCATCTCATGAAACAAATCAAGAGATAGTATCTAAATTTTCAAAATCACAAAAATAAACTATAATTCATTATTTTGGGTAGTTTTGTAATATCTATTTTTTATTTGGGTAATTTAGTTAAACAAAAGTTTAGATTGATAATTTGGTAAACTGAAACATATTGTGGGTAATCTTGTAATTTTACCTTTTTTTTTTTTTTTTTTTTTGAATAGGATCATTTGCGTGATGTGTATGTTAAATATGCGCCCCTTTCCTAGGGTTTAGGGTTTTCGTCTTGCTTTCTTTCTGGTAACTGAGCTTTATTGTTTCGGACATGGCGACTGAAGTGATGATAGACAGAGAACGATTCCAGAAGGCTTTCGACAAGGTTGAAGCCCAAAAGAACCTCCTGACTACCTGCAGTGATCTATGGAAACACCTTTCGAAACATTTTTCTTCATTGGAAGAATCTCTCCTCGAGAAGTCCAAAGCCCTAGATTTGAAGATCGAGACTTTAGATTCAGAGACCAAGAAAACACTGCAAGAATTAGAAGAGAAGGAGAATTCGATCCCCAAACGCGAATCGGAGGCCATTGCCCGTGTTGAGGAGCAGAAAGCTGCTGCGCTGGCGATGTTCGAGGAAACGGTTTCTGGGACTCCCGAATTGCCTGAAGCCCTTCGGTCAGTTTGCAGAAAGATGGACTCCACGAGCTTGTTCAAGTTCATGGTAGCAAACCGGAAGGAATCTGCCGCTTTGAAGAATGAACTTTCTCAGGCGCTTGCAGAATCGGTGGATCCGCTACGTTTAGTTTTGGACGCCATGGAGGATTTTATTTCTCAGAAATCTGGGAAAGCTGGGGTTCCTGACCGTCGTTGGGCGTGTGGAATGCTACTGCAGGCACTGTTCCCTGCAATCGAATCTGGTGAGAAATCACCGCCTGTTGCTGGAAGCATTGCTGAGAGAGCTGCTGTACTTGCGGAGTCATGGAAGGCGAAGATGGACGATAAGGATTGGGGTGGTATGGGGCCTTCGGAGGCATCGATGTTTCTGCAGATGGTTGTTGGGTTCGGATTACAGTCGAAATTTGAGGAGGAATTCCTTAGAAAATTGGTGTTGGGGTTCCCATCAAGGAGGGATATGCCAAAGCTTGCTGCTCAATTAGGGTTCGGCGAGAAAATGAAAGGTGTGTTTTCAGAAAATTATTTGATATTCTCCTTCCACCCCACCCCACCCCGCTAAAAAGATGAAAAAGGAAACGTTGAAGAACTTTTGTACCAAGTAGCTTTTTGTTGGACTGACTAATCTGTCTGGTTACTACATATTGATTCGTTAGTATTATATTGCATTTGGATTCTCTGTATGGGTAGTCTCATCCGTCCAGCTTATTTAGTTGCTGTGATCCAGTAAGTATCATTCTTAAATGCTAATCTGTATAAAAACAGGGGTAAAAAATCACCCCCTTTTCATCATCATTGTCCACACATATCATACCTAAAATGGTTTGTTCCTGTCTACCAGTTAATTCAGTTCATTGCATAAAAATTGACACAATCTATCCACATTTATTGTAGCTTTGCTTTTCTCCATTTAGAAATTGATCTGCTGGCAAGGATAGATGTTAGTACTGCTTTTTTTTTTAATAGGTGAGATTTTTTGTCTTCTTAATTGATACAAAAAAAATTTGTCATCCAGCAGATCACTTTCCTTGTCTTCCCACTAGAAATAAATATTTGGCTTTAACTATTGAAAGTGGCAAGAATCTTTCTCTGGAATGTCAACCAGTTTCTTTTATAAGCAATGTTGCCATGAAAAAAAAAATTCAGGAATTTTGAAGGATGCAAGGACCTTAGTTACCCTTTTTTGTTTTCCCAACAACTTTATGAGCCTTCCCTTCCTGTGAATTATTGAATATTGAACACTCTCTCTCTCTCTTTCTCCCCCCCCCCTCAGAATTCTTTGTGTGGTAGCTTACTGAGTTATTTGTATCGTTACGTAGAATGGTTATGGCATTGTTTTTATAGGTGGTTTACATTTTAGTAAAATCATTTGAACATTTGTTGGAGTAGTTTCATAACTTATCATGCATGTTAACTGAACATATTGAAAATTTTTATGCACTAAGGTTTGGACTGATTGCATGATTATACGACAAATTCTCTACACCTTCTATCATGTAGTTCTTGGTAGTTACTTAATTGCTATAGTTATCTGGTAGTTAGTGGAGTTATATGTAATGGGGTAGTACATGGGTAGAAGTTATCATAGTATATGGACTCTTTGTAAGTTGTAACTGATTTAAATCCTATAAAGTAGGCTTACGAAAGAATGAAAAGGATGAAGAAATTATCTGTTGAAGTTCCTACATTTTCTCAATTTGAGAAGCAGGCCCGGCTTTACCATCCGAGATGTCATGGTTTTGTCTAAAGCTACCTACCCCAAAATTTATCTTTATCTTTTCCCATCTCCATCCCTTCTATCTCTTCTGTCTTTTTCCTCATGTTCTCCCGACCAACAACCTTGTACGTATAAAGAATCCTCTCTCTCTCTAAATTTCTGAGCTTTTTAACGTGGTCGGATCTATAAGTGCTTCACCAGCTGTTATGTGCCGTTTGACAACACTTCTGTTTTGTGGTTTGTTTATGAGCGAGGTAGAAACACATTTGTAACATGGTGTTAGAAGTGTTTCTGAGAAAAAAGAAATGTGTTTGGAAGGTACAATAAGAGAAGCAATTCTTATAGTTCAACAAAGTTACTATTAAACCAAAAATACCTTTCTTCTCTCAGGTCTTCTTCTAATTTCAGATTAGTCTTAGAACTAGCAATCAAAAAACAACAATAGCAACTCAGCCTTATCTCAACTAAATGGGTTCGGTTACATGGATCTAATTGGGGTTGGATACATGGATTCTTTTCCTCCAAAAAGTTCTATCCAAGGTCATACTTGGGACCAGACCTAAACTATGCATGTTTTTTCTCACTAATTCTCCTATAGTCATTTTAGGCCTGTCCTTAGCTCTTTTAGATCCTTCAATCCGAATTAGATACTCTTTAGTGGTGCATTTTCATGCCTCTGTTGAACATGGTTATACCACTTCAAACGATTTTCTCGAAGCTTATCATGAATCGGGACAACTCCCAAATTATCCCTTACTTTATCCATCCTAGTTTTGTCGCACATCCATCTCAACATCCTCATTTTTACTATATGTAACTTTTCTATACAACACTTTTTCACAACCCAACATTCTACACTGTACAACATAGCCGGTCAAAACGAATGTCATATAAAACTTTCCTTTAAGCTTTACAGGAATGCGTCGGTCACACAACATTCCTGATGCAACTCTCCACTTCATCCATCCCACCTTAATCCTCTGTGAAACATCCTTCTCTATATCACCATCTTTATTTATAGTTGACTCCAAATGCGTAAAATGATGACTTTGCGGTACCTCTATTTCCTTAATCTTCACCATTTCAGTATCCATCGTATTGTGACTAAAGTTACACATCCGTATTTGTTCTACTTATCTTGAAACCTCTTGATTCAAGGGTTGATCTCCCTAGCTCCAACTTAGCGTTAATCTCAACTTTTGTCTCATCCACCAACACAATATCACTAGTGAAGAGCATATACCATGCTACCTCATCTTAAATGTTCTTGGTTAAATCATCTATGATAAGTGCAAACAAGTAAATGCTTAAAGCTGATCCTTGATGTAACTCAATTGTAATTGAGAATTCACTTATTTTTCCCTCCCATAGTTCTCACACGCTTGCATGTTTTAAGTCTTTCCATGAGCCTTCTGAGTAAGTAAATAGCTTCTATTGTGGATCTACTTGGCATAGAACCAGATTGGTTTTTTAAGAGAGATTCTCTTCTCAGATGGGCTTTAATAACCTTCTCGCACAATTTCATAGTATGATTCATTAGTTTTATACCTCTATATTTATACTTTATTTTTTAGGTAAGAACTACAATGCTTCACCAATCCTTGTGCTCATAATCTTGTGTAAAAGATTTATTAACCAAGATACCCCACATAATCCTAGGCTCTTCTGCACTTCTATTGGGACCTCATCTGGGCCTGAAGTCTTGCCTCCTTTCATCTTTCTTAAGGCTTCTTTAACTTCAGTCACTCGAACCTTTCGTATATATCTAGGACATGTGTCTTGACGAGTAATGCAATCTTCCAAGCCATTACTCGTCAAACTGTCTCCACTTAGTAGGCTGCAAAAATACTCTTCCCTAAGAATTGGCAATCAGAGAACTAACAAAATCCTCCATCCTCAAAATTGTATCCACCCAGGTAGAGGCCAATTAGATATTCAGATTTCTATGTATCGAATCTGATTTTACACAATCAGCATGAATGGAAGGAATGTCACCAAACTCGGGGCCCTCTCTACTAAAACTTAGGACAAGTCCCTTACAAAGTGAGCACCAAAACTAAGGAAAAAAACTGAAATCCAATTAAAATTTTGTAGAGTTAAGCTAGATCCTATGGTGGGGTGATTGGATTCTGGTCTAATGGGTCCAATCCCTCTCCATCACCCATTAGTAAGTGAATGAAGACGGTGAAATAATAGGTTCTGTTTAATAAGTAGAATGACTGATGAAATACATCTTATTAATTAAAAAAAAATTCATATACGTCCCTCTCCGTGATGCGGAACAGTGAGGTAGCATGGGAAGTGAGAGAAAAAGTGTTCCTAGTTGGAGAGAAGAGAAGATGGCAATGGTGGTTTGAATGTTGCAGAGATTCCAGAGTTTGGTCTCTTTGTGAAGGAATCCATTGTGTCTCTTGGAGATCGTCACATTCTGCTGTTGTTTGTCTTCTATCTGTCTCAATTTCGATCTTCAGTTTCCCCATTTTGTTTTTCAGTGTCAGTCTCAACGAGCACTTCGTTAATGGTAATCTCAGACAAGAAATGACAAAAGGGAGAGGTTGAGAAGGAAAACATAGTGACAAAGCGACATGGGAAAGATGCAGATAGATTGACGAGAGTTCATGTTTTTTTTAGTGTTCCTGGAACAAAAGAATACTTTTATTTTTTTCCCTTGTTTCTGTGCCATTTTTGTTCCAAATGTCTGGTTTGTTCCACGGGAACACAAAAAAGAACTGGCATCATTTATATTCTATTTATGTTCCTGTGGAACAAAAGAACAGCAGAATCGCTCCATGGGACTGTTACTAAATGGTGCCTTAGTTGCCTGAATTTTTATTTCTGCTTCCATCTGTTACATGGGTGGATATCCTATGTTAAAGTTGGACTCAGGTAGCATAATTTGGTCCATATGTTATTTATATCCATACTTCCTCTTTCTCCAAGTTTTTTCCCATTTATTTCTACCAGAAAACAATTCCCTGAAAAACTACTCTTAGTTATAATCCTTGCTTGTATTTCTGTCCCCCCTCCCCCCTTTTTTTAGTGGAACTTACATTCTTGGGAAGTATATTTGGCATGGAAGATTGAGTAAAACAATCCTGCCATTTGATGGGGGTGGTGTCTTCCATGGGTGGAAGGGTATGATTGACCAAGATACAACTTCTCTTGGAAAACAGCATCCAAAAATGTTAATTGGAAGATGTTTTTCCAAACTTTTGTATTTCATTTAAGTAAATAATTTCTGGTTGTTATTACTCCCCCCGCGGTTCTTATGAGGCAATATGATAATGTACTTTTCATGAAAGTAAATAAAACCTAAGTTGATGTTGTATTTGGAGTAGCAGGTCTTTTTTCGGGGAAATGTTGCTTATTTCTTGACTATCTTTCTGCCAGAATGGTCTGGTTTTGATTTCTTGAAAGTGTCTTCTCTAGTTAGATCTTTCCCAAAGGTCTAGTTGGGTTGATGTGGTTTTGGTACTTGGCCCCAATCATAATGAGGGCCAGATTCTTATGGAAAGTTACCATACTGGCTGTGTCGTCGTGTCTCTTAGAGGAAAGGAATGCATTTTCGTTTGAGGATATGTTTACCATGGTTCAAGATCTCGGCGAGATCTCGCTGAGAACTCGTTTTTTCAGATTAGCGAGACGAGATCACAAGTGAGGTGTAAAAATGACGAGATCTCACGGAAATCTCGCCAAGATCTCGCCTCCCTCTCAACTTTTTTGAAGAAAAAACACTAAGGGGCAAGAATTTTGGTGATTTTGCTTGAGGATCTCCATTCCTATCTTATGTCATTTCAAATTTTCAAATGTATGTTAATGTGATTCATCAGTCATCGATGTTCATTGTTAATCAATTAAGTAATTATCTATGATGTCTTTTAAATTCTTAAGATTATGGTGTGTCATGTGTTGATTGTGGAATAGAGCATACTAGCCTAGGGTCCAAAGAGCCGGAGACTACTTACATAGGGTACGATATCAAAGTACCATTTTAAGTTTGATTTTTAAAAAACTAATATTTCCATTGTGTTTAGAAGTCCTAAAATAGGGTAAATACCTAGTTTCAGGGACTACAAAGACCATATGACCACAGAGACCAACCACCGAGTTGACCGCGAAAAAATACATGATCTCGCCTAGATCTCAGGGAGATCTCGCCTAGATCTCGGGGAGATCTCTCTTTTTTGGATTAGTGAGATGGGGGGCGAGGGCGAGATCTTAAACCATGATTTTTACCCTTGCGCTGAATGTATGTGAGAGTGGCAACATTGGGGAATGGCAGATCCATTATCAAGAATTTCCTGCTGATCAGGTGGTTCATGTACTGGGAGAATGTGATTGCTTCCAATTTTCCTTGGATCAAAGGATTGAGCTATGGTCCCCTTCTCTGATTTGAGTGTTTAAACTGAACTTTTATTCTTCCTTTAAGGAAACTGCAGCCCTTAAGGTTTTGGGGGAGTTACAAGATTAGGTATTGGCATGATAATGGGGGAATTCAGCTCATGTTGCTGTTTTTTCTCCCTATAGATATGGAGTTTTCTTTATGAGAGGACTTCTTTGACATCATGGTGGAATGTTATGCACATTACTTCACTGGAGAACACTGTAATACAACAACAACAACAACAAAGCCTTGTCCCAACTTAATGGGGTCGGCTACATGAATCCAAAGAAAACCAAAGAAAGAGAAAATAAAAGGCGTTAAAGGGGACATATTGATAATCACTAACAAAGTAGAACACAGGTAAAGCGGGTCTGCTACCTGTATTCTAGCCCTCCAATCTGCTCTATTCGAAACCATACTTGGGACAAGGCCTAATTTGTGTATGTCTTTCCTCACAACCTCTCCTATGGTCATTTTAGGCCTGCCTCTAGCTCTTTTGGATCATTACATCTGAATCAAGTCGCTCCTCCTTACCGGTGCATCAGATGGCCTTCGCTGAACATACCCGAACCACCTCAAATGGTATTCTCGAAGCTTGTCAGGAATTGGGGCAACCCTAAGTCCGCTTTAATTTGATCATTCCTTACGTTATCCCTTCTAGTTTTCTCCCACATCCATCTTAGCATTCTCAATTCTGCTACCACTAGCTTATCAATGTGCTGCTTCTTAACTACCCAACATCTGACCCATACATCATAGCCAGGCACATGACAGTCAGATAGAATTTTCCTGTAAGTTTTACCAAGATGCGTATAATAGTGAACACTTTAATCAGGTGTTAAGATTGATATCTATAGCCTTCTTTGTTATTAGATTTGGTTCAGATAATCAGATGTTCATTTTCCCCCTTTGCTTTAGAACTGTGGAAGCTCGAGAAAAGGTTAAAACAAATTGTCTTCTTGTTGAAAGACCAGCTTCTTGAGAAGAAGGGGAAGAAGGATACTTGGCTAGCTTTGGTCTGAGATGTAAATATCGTGATCAGTTGAATTTCATTCCATGTGATGTGGAGGTCCAATAATTTTTGGTTTCTCATTTGTCAATTGGAATTAGTTTTGGGCGAGTAGGTTTTAGTTTTGTATCTTGGCCTTTATGATTTTGTTTGGTGTTGATGAGTTTAATTAATTTTACAATACTTGGGATTAATTTGGATTATCAGGTCAATATTTGAACTTAATTTTTTTTTGGATCTTTGTTGTCTTTTTTATATTTTTGCTTGTCAAATTGAAATTATGTACTATTTCATAACTTATTTTCTGTCCTTTTTATGAGAAAGAGGTTGGGGGTGGGGGGGGATCAAAATTTAACCGTTTAGCATGGCTTTGTTCTTTTGTTAAATATTATTCAGTTTTCCAATGGGATCTAAGTCTTGTGGATTCAAGTTCATTTGTGAGAGTTTGGCCAAATGACTTCATCTTCTCGTTCTTTTTTTTTTTTTTCCTTTTTTTTTTGGGGTTGGGGGGTGGGGGTGTGTGGTTGTATGCTAGCTTCTGAGAAGAGTTGTGGTTTCTAGAATTTGGATTTAGTTTGAGATTTAAGGTAGTTTCAATGAGCAAGAAATCAGCTGACTGGATACTTGGCTCAAAGAAGATAGAGTTGAGGAAAAACTTATTCTATGGTCAGATCTTTCTTATATTTTTTAGATGAATTTCTTGTATTATTACCACTGATGGCTCCTTAATAGCTCTATCTGGATTTTGTGAACATTGTAGCTATTAGTGGATCCCTTTGAAGAAGCTATCATTTATTTCATATTTCTCCTTTTTTGTAGCTTCTATATTTTCTCCTGTGATATTGATTCATCCAGTCCTAATTGATAAGGGAAAACTGGAATAGATGGTTGACTTTGGAATGCAGCTTATGTTTCTTCACTGGAAACTGAGTTGGACAACCAAAAATGGTAAGGGGGCTGCCTTTGCAGAATGGAGGGAGTATCTTATACATGATTGTCAAGGTGTTTTCAGGCACCTTGGTTGCCTGGGATCCAGCCTACTCCAACGTCTTGGGTTGCCTAGATGCCGGGATAACTATGTTTTATAGAAGGTGGAGAAATAGATAACCCGGTGTTGTCCTTTCGTGCTCAGTGGCACTTGATTCCAGTTTGCTATCTCTTGCTGGTGCAATTTTCCATATTTGTTTGTATCAATTTTATATAAATACTTCTCTCGCTTATGTTACCCATATTACTTGTCACAGATATAATCGATGAATTAGTGAAGAATGGGAAGGAGATTGAGGCTGTATATTTTGCAACTGAGTCTGGTCTGACTGAACAGTTTCCACCCCTCACTTTGGTGAAGACATATCTCAAGAACTCGAGGAGAAATGCCACTATGATTTTGAAGAATGGCCATTACAGTGGGCCTGCAAATGTATGTTGAAATACAGTCGTGTTGTACATTGATGATTGATCTTCCAATACGTTTCAGAGCACCAAAAATTTATTCTGTTTGTTCATGTGCATTTGTATTCTTTTAGTAATGTGCATTGGCATACATATTTTCCATCTTCAAACACATGAATACTTTCAAATTTTCTATGTTTCAGGATGAGGCTGGTGCCCTGGAGTTGAATTCAATAAAGGCTATCATCAAATGTGTTGAGGACCATAACCTTGAATCAGAGTTCACACTTGATACCCTGAGGAAGCGTGTCACTCAGTTGGAGAAAGCCAAGGCAGACAGGAAGAAGAATGCTGCAGCGAGCAGTAGACCTCATCAAAATAAACGACCCCGAGGTGGTAGTTCTGGCGGTGGCCCACCCGCCTTCCGCCCAGCCAAAACGGGTAGGTTTTCCAACTCCTACTCCTCGTTTGGTCGTAGGGGCGGAGGCCCTGCTCATCAAAACCCAGCTCCAAGGTTCTCTGGGCCATATAATTATCCTAGTCAGCATGTCTATGAGGCCCCTGCTCCCCCTTCTTATGCATCTCCATATGGTGGAGCACCACACTCGCAAAGCCCTGCTGCAATGCCTCAACAGTACTCATTCCCGACGGAAGATATGGGAGTTGCTGGTGCCCGAGCAAGTGGTTCATATGCTGCGCAGCCGAGCTACAATGCATACGATTATGCAGCTGCTGCTCAACCCACTTACCAGCCTTCGTATCCGCAGTAACTCTGGAACTACAGGACAAGTTTGTAATGCATCTCTTGCTTTTGCAAGTTTTTCTGTATCTGGCTTGTCTGGAGCTTCTGTATATTTGATAGGATGTTGAGCTAGAGATGATGCAAGGCTATATCTAACTTTCCTTATCCTGGATAGACCAAAGCATCTATCAAGGTTTCAATTCAGTAGATGACATGCGTACTTGCTTTTTTAAATGTGAGGCTTCAAATATAGATATTTTTGCTGTCCTTGTTTTGGTTGGGTGTTGTCTGGCTCTTGCATTTCTCAGCATGCAAATGAGACTGCCAACAGGAGCGGGAGTACGTTGTGCTCTCTCCTGCGAGTGCTTGGGTATTGGTGAGGCCCAAGCATTCTGTTAAAAAAGAAAAGGTTTTAACGAAAAGAAAGAGAACTTGAATTAGGATACTAATGTGCTTCAAAATTTATGCATTTATATCCTTATTATATCCATTATGTCTAGCCATTTACAGATTGTTCCAGTTCCACGAAAGGGTTTCACATCGGAGCATGCAATGAGCCTATTTTTGACTGCATGGGTAATTTAAAGGGAAGGAGAAGAAGTGAAAATTTTAAACTTAAAAAGGAAAAGTTTTGTAATCATTACCCCATGTGATAACATGTAATTGGATAAACTACTTAAATTTTTATCATATTTAGTAATTGTTGGTGTACGATGTCTTGCATTCTGTCACAGTTTAATTCATTGCGTACTAGCGGGGTGTAGGTGGTTGTGCCTTGCTCGAATATTTTATTTGAGAATAGTTTTGTACTTTTTGGTATTAAGGTTTTTTGTTATATATTTGTAACGATGTTTACTTTCTTTGTAAGTAATTCTGAGAGGTGTGAGGATGAGTTTTATAACCCTATTCTCCATTGATGGTGAAGTAGAATCTCTTCTGACTGAAGACATAGGCAATCTTGTCGTACCTCGTAAACCTATGTCCATTGTTTATTCTTGTTTTTCCATTACCTTCTACATCGCTTTTAAGATTACATTTTTATGATATATTTTACATGTAATTTATATTTTACATTTCGTAAAAAATGATTTACCATATTTAGTAATGATATATTTACATTTTAATTTATATTTTATATTTTATAGCAAAATGATTTTGGATGCAAAATAAAGTGAAATTTAATATAAAAAAAAAATAGTGATATAATCACTTGAGTTGTTTAAATTTAAAAATTTCCATTCCTTACCCTTTAATTCTCTTTGCAAACACACGGAGACTGAATAATTGCCTATATTATTTTAATTATCTTTTAATTGTTCATGTTTCTTTCATTTCATGGATGATTTCCAAGACAATGATTTATGTAAATTACACTAATTCACTTGATGAAAGACACAGCTAAAACATTAACAAAACCATTCATTTTGGAAAGATATTAATAAAACGAAAATTCATGGTAATTCAACGAGTGAACTGATTAAATGTCTTGACATGGTATTGTGAGATTTTATCAAAATAAAGATATTGTTTTGTGTGAGGCTTGACATTGAGGAATATTTAAAAGGCATTTCAAGAATTGGTCTACTTTTATCTCTGATTGATCAATGTGTGATATTTTGAGTCCTCATTACTAATGGAATCAAAACAATCTTTAGATTGATTAGAACATCCTTTCCATTAGCTAGTATCCCTTATTTGAACGATAATCATATTGAATATTTAACAAGTCAAAGACCATTGCTTAGTAGCCATAAGGTTCTACTAACGCATTTTATCTTCTTACAAAATTAATCTCTCTTACAAGCCAAAGAAATTTTCATTCTAACAATCAATATATAAATTACATCCAAGGCACATACCAAGCCTAGTTCAATGTAAAACCCAAATATGACCGGTTATGCTAAAGAGCAATTATCATTAAGGCTGTGTTGGTCTATTCTAGGTGTTGAACGCATCTGAAGCAAGAAAATAGAGAAGAACTAAGTTTCAAAATGTGTTAACGCATAAAAACCCTCAGCGGGAGGCAGTGAGCAGCAGTAAAGATCCCACGGCTGGGGTGCATGTCGTGACCCTCCCACCCGTTGGATCCTCAATGATACTCACCAGTCACCACTGAGGATTTGAGTCCGTGTCAGATCCAAAATCTATTATGAGAAAGCATACCAAACACAACCTTAATTTTAACCCATTACAATAAGGAAAAATGATGATTGAGCAAAATGAACCTCTGGAAGTAAAACTGTAAACTTTTGGGTGTTACATCTCTCTCCTCTGGGCTCCCCACCACTCCTCACTAAGTGGCGCAGGGGAAATAACAAAAAGCAAAGCAGATGGTGTCAACACTTAAACTAAAACCATCGCTGTACCAGAGAAAGACCACAGACAATAATTACAACGTAAACACTGCAATCCAAAAAGGCAGCACTAATCACCTTCTGCAAGACAAACCCCATCTCTAATGCCCTTCCTAGTCCCTCTGCCCAACCGAACCCATCTTCAGAAATTGTTTGTCTTGCTTCTTCATGAGCTTTGTCAGAATGTCTCTTCTTCTCAAGTAGCAGCAGTGCAAGCACAAGAGAAACATCGGTCAACAATACTAGATAAACTGGTCTAGTTGCTATGATACTCCTTACTAAGCTGCTGCTAAGTAGAGGAATCCTGAGATGAGATAGAACAACAAGAAGGGCTATGCCAATAGAACAAAGAAGACGGGTTCTCTCAGAAGCAGAGATGGAGGAACTAATTTGTTTGGCAGTGAAAATTTTGGAGTAACGCCGCCTGGGTTTAGCACGTGGTTCAGGATCAACCATTGAAGTGGACAAGTTTTGAGCTGCAGATGACAGGGTTATAGATGCTGGAGTCTTGCTGCTGGTGTCCGGAGGAACATCTCTTAGGTAGTCAACGCTTGTCTCACATTTCTGAAGCCAAGGCTCCATTCTGCTTTCGGAGCCAATGGCAGCATTGCTAGCAGATTCATTGCTGGTCTCATATTTTGCTGAGGCAGTGCCAGGGGCATCTTCCTCACCATGAGAAGGGACTGTAATACAAAAGTACCAATGAACAACAATGTGGAATATATGATAGGTATTGAAGACATAATATTTAATGCATTAACAAACAACCATAACCAACAACCATAACCATAGACATCTTGTAATATGTTGAGGTGCAATGACAAGGTGACGACTTATGTTCCCTGATTTGAAGATTAGCTAGTAATAGGATCTCGGCACACATCATTTTAGTTAGTAATGCAATTACTTACATTACATACAAGCCCATCATGTAGACCACTCAAACAGAAGTTAATTAGAACACAAACACAAGTGGTGAATGCCTGAAATCATAAAATTCCAATTCTTTCTTTACTGGATCTACCAATTGTAATTTGGAAAAAGTAGCCTACCATGCAAAACTGCAATGTTAATGCCAGGAAGCCATATTTCCTAGCACTTTCATAAAAAATAAGGATTTAAATCAATATACAGATGATGCAATCTCTTCCTCCAATATAGAATGGGATCAATATCTATTCATCCATCTGGATACTCAAGCAGGCTACCAAGCAAGAAATTCAGGTAGTGTTTAAATAACAACAAAACAAGCCAACAAACTCAAACAAGCAAATGTAAGCTTTCAAGCCGGAGTGTGCTAGCATGCAACAGTGCTCTACATTCAGCTTTACTCTGCCCAAGTGCTACTTTTAAGGGCAAGTAAGTCGCCTACTGAATCTTAGGGGGGCCTGCCTTTAATAAGGGTGGCTTGAGCACCTAGCGGCTTGCTTTTTTGGCCATATCTTGGCACTCAAGCAAACAGAGGGTGGTCATAGATCAGCTAGCTCATCTATTACTCAGTTAATGCTATCTTCTTGCTGTCTTTAGCACTTCTCCTGTCTCAATCGATCGTGTCCTGACTCAATTCATTCTCTTCACTACCTTAGTCAAAAGCAGCACCAGAAGTCGATGTCTTTTGATTGTTTTCTAATTTGCATGTATAAAATTTAATGACCCAATAATTTACTAAGGAGCTCTTGTTCTCAATCCTCAAGTTCACGCTCTGTGAGTTAAGGTACTTACAATCATTTAAATCAAGTACCCTAAAGAAGCACATACAGTCCATGAGTTAGGAGTACATTTGAAAGCCAAAAATACTCTTTAAGTTAAAGGGACATCTAAAAGCCTACAGTACATGCTGGGTCGAGGTGCTTCCCTTGGTTCCTTACCTAATTTTCAGCTTAATGAAACTTAAAATTCATATATGCATACATGATGTGTAAGCAAAGATAAACTCAAGGACAATCTCAAGTTCAGTGCTTTCATGCTGTTGCTCCATTATCATTTCTTGCTCCCTCATTGTGCCTAGCAACATACTGTTGCCAAAAGCGTGAATGCTTTTTGGTTTACAAATTTATATTTCCACCATCATTGTAATGAAAGGCTCCACTCTACTTATCCAAGAAAAAAAAGTGGGGGCTTCACTCTAGAATTTAATTTCAATCAATTTTTTCTTGTATTCCTCTCCACTCTTCTTTAAATTCAACCATCCTCGCTGCAATCCTATTTTCTGTTATTCATAAATAGTTCCACATTTCTCTCTCTACTTATTTCAGAACCCTACTCTTGAGTATCCTATAAGTTATTTCAGAACCCTACTCTGAGTAACAGAATCTGGAATTGCCAATGTTCTATTTTGTTCTTGCCCATGTATCATGTGGTGTCTGGTTACGATAGTCTCTTTTCAAAGGTAAAGAACTATGATATATCTAAATTCATGTTGGCTTTGGCCCTGCCTAAGTTAAGTCCTTGCACTGAAATGTGAACTCCTGAATCTGACTTCCCATATGTTAATTGATGGTGTTGATTTTCTACTCTCATATCTGTGTAAATCAAACAGTTGTTCCCTTCTTAATTTATTCTCTATGATTGCTGCTGTTAATGCTTCTTAGATGGGATTAATCATAAACCCTTCTTGATTTGGCTTCCTGTTCCAGGGCACAAATACTTTGTTCATCAAGATTGAATTGGTATTTTCCCGAGTAATTCAGGTTAAAGTATAGATATTCTTTGTTGTTTTTCTCTTCTAATGTATTTTCTGTAGGCTGGATAAGGTTGGGCTTTCTTTTAGCAAGCTAACTTAGCTAGTCAATACAATCGACTAATGGTTATGTATCGGAGAAATTTTTGAGGCAACTGCGAAAGCCTTATATCTTGGATTGATGCAGGAAAAATTGGAAGGCTGGAGCATTGGAGAAATTTGGAGTAATACTAAAGAAATAACAAAGCTCATTTTTGAAAGCAGTACCACACTTTGGCTTTCGAGCATATCTTCTTCGTTTTTTAATATATATACAATAACGTGGGTACTCCATCGACTAGTAAAAAAAGCTCAAATAAAAAAATGGATGTGAATTGGCTGATACGCCAATGATGAGATTCCGATACTTGGAACCCTGGTCTGGCTTTTTTTGCCTAGGCACTCTGGTTTGTTCATTCTGTGTTTGCACGTGCTATGTCATCTGCCACATCAAATATTCTCAATCCTTTGCCATTGCTTACTTCATGGCCTGATTCTTTTCTTCTTCTTCTTTTTTTTTTTTT
>NW_024868075.1:259149-275435 GCF_013358625.1 Macadamia integrifolia
TTTTTTTTTTTTGGGGGGGGGGGTGTAAAATGGCTTGATTCACGTACGATGTGTAAAAGAAAAGGAAGATTAGTTGATTAGACAAATAATCTACAATGCCAACCAATGCTATGGGATGTAATCAGTCCAAAGGGCTTCATCTAGAATTTTGACTTCAATCAATTTTTCCTTGTATTCCTGTCTACTCTTCCTTAAATTCAACCATCCTCACTGCAATCCTCTTTTCTGTTATTCCCAAATAGTTCCACGTTTCTCTCTACTTATTTCAGATCCCTACTCTTGAGTATCCTATAAGTTCTTTATCTTCTTCCCTTTCTCCCCTCCTCACAACCCCGCCCCAACCCCCCCAAAAAAAAAAAAATTTTTTTGCTTCATAAGTTAAATATTGTGAAAAGGGAAACCCCCAATATCTAATTCCTATTTACTTGGCCACGCCATTTTCTCCTTCACATTTACAAGAACACTAACCCTAGAATTCCTACAAATTGTATAAGCTAATTTCATGTGCCACTGACGCTAGAACACTATCATGAAATTGAAAGGTTTCAACAAGACTGCATCCAACAAAACCTGTCGTTTAACAAAAATATTTTCTTTCACTTTAGTTTCAGATAGATATCTCCGATAGTTCACAAACACAGATCGAACACAAGTACACAACATGATTAAAACCTAATGACACTATTAGATTTTACAGCCAGTCGATATCAAAAGATTTCCAATCAACAGAACAAGGAGAAATGCACAAACCAAACAACTTTCTAACGCTCGTATGGTAAAAGGAATCAATAAAAGTACTTGCTTGATGAATTCTTTGAATTCTTCAGAGGGGAGGGGGGAAGGGGAGGAGAAAAGGATACCAGTGCTTAAAGTAGACCGATGGGATTGTTGTTTCTGATTATCGAAATACAAGTCTGGTGATGATACTGCGTGAGAATGATGTGATTGTGATGATGATGATGATGATGATGATGATGGTGGTGGTGGTGGTAAATTTTGGATTTGCCCAGTGATGAGAGCGAGACGATCAGATCCCCTCTCGACAATTCTTCTTCGTCGACCTTCTCTGGCGCTCGTTGCCATTTTTCTCTGGCCTCTGTTTGGAATTCGCAACAGTTACTGAAACTTCAAGAAATGCTAGCTCCCAAGTTCGATCTGAATTCTGAACTGTTCACTGAAACTCTCTCTCGTCGTTTATCTGTTACCTTTTTTTTTTTTTTTAAAGGGGCATTTACTATCGGGTTTGTCTAGGTAGTTTTACAAAAGGCTTCTAAACCCAATTTTAGTTACCTAAAATTCCTATAATACAAAAGGAATGATTGACTCAAAAGGATTCAAAAAGTAATTTCATGTATTTATATTTTCAATAAAAACTTAAAAGTAATGCATCACTTTTTATGATAAAGTGTTTAAACTGGTAGAAATGAAATTTTATCCTCAAATTGACCCATCACTACATTTAGAATCTCAAATCTCAATTCCTCGTCTCTCTAAAGTCCAACATGGGATTGAAAAAAAAAAAAAAAAATTATATTAACTGTTGGATGATTGGGTCTATTGCTTTTGAGTAAGAGTGTCCATTTTTAGTCCAAGCGGGTTGGACTAATCAAGAGAAACGTGAAACAAACCTTTATCGATTTGGGTTTTTATCAAATCGGTAACAAATTAAATTGAACCAGATCAAGCGATTCGAAACCGTAAAAGAGCTTATAACAACTTTAAAAAATTACTAAAAGAGAACATATTACCTACAAGAGGCCATTATGTCAACTCAATAAGAACCGAACCGGTCTAAATTGAAATTGAACTTTGATTTCAGTTTGGCCTAATACTGGATAAAATCTTGATCAAAGTGACCAAAATCAGAAATTGATCAAATCAATCACAAAAGCCTTATAATCAGTCATTCTGAAACAACCTAGATAGGTATTACTATGGTCGATTTGGATCGAAATTGGTTTATTCAACCAATGATTTTAAACTCGAAATTGAGTATCAAAACAATCCCTCTAGTGATTCCAATTCTAAATTGACCATTCTAGAATTGCCGGAGTTGGATAGTTCACGACCAATTCTAATCCAAATCGGCTAATACCAGAATTTTAACTCAAAATCAAAGAGTAAATTGGTCCCTAATGATTCCAGTCTGGATCAAATCCAAATCAATCACAAAAATGCTAGAATTGACACTAAATTCTAAAAACTAATAGCCCAATCCCAAAAATCCTAGATATGCCATTCTATAATGATCAGAATTGGGATTGATCCGAACTAGCCAAATCAACTAGGGATTTTAAACTTGGAATTGGAGATCGAATTGATCATGGTTTCAAGTATCGGTCTGGGATCGATCGTATCGGTTGAGATTGATCCTCGATCTGGATCGGTTATCCGGATTGTTTCAGGGGTAAAATAGGTAAAAAGTAGTACATTTTTATAAAAATCAGGGGTAAAATAGACTGATACCCATCAATCCCGTTCGATCTGGATCGATATCTAATCGGCATTGACAGAGACCAATACTGATACCATCCCCTACATCCTTGCAACTGATTCCTATAATTTTGATCCAATCAAATCAAAATCGGACCGAAAAGAACCCTAGAATCGCCCTCAAATCTTAAGACCCACAATCTAGTCCTATAAACCTTATAATCGATTTTAAACATGGAATTAGAGATCAAATCAGTAGCTGCCAATATCAATCTAAATCCAAATCAAATTGGAATTAACCAGAATCAATCCCAAAACCCTTAGAATCAACGTATAAAATATATTATAATTACAAATTTTCACATGTCATCATTATAGTAGTACCAAGCCTACGATATTGCTTTACGAGAAAAAAAAAGAAGCCTACAATTTTGCCATTTGTCATCTTCCTAGATTTTAATTCTCTTGAAAACACTAACATATTTAATACAATTGATTTCTTTGAAGAGAGAGAGGGAGACATAATTAGAACTATCTTACCGATCTCATCTCTAATGCTAAACAATAGAAATTATTGCAATATAATTGATATATGAATTTTTGGGAAGAGGTTTTGTTTTCTAAATTTCAAAAAACAAAAATGAAGTCCACCAGAAGTTTTAAACTCTAAAACCCAGAAAAGCATTGGACATGCTGAGAAGAAAGAAAGCCTTTACCTGACTCACTGGAGATGATCTCGCCGAACTTTATGTCATAAAAATTAGCAAAGGTAACAGAAAGACTCATGAGGAGGAAGACGATCAGTTGGGGCAAGGGGTTGTTCGGGTTGTTTGGGAAGAGTGTATTCATTCTAAAAAATACCCCTCTTTTTGCCGTTGAAATCAAAGTAACGATTCAAAAAGTTGAAATTGAATTTACTTTTTTTACCTTAAAAGCAATCACAAAATGACAAAATAATGGAACACAGTAATTTACCTTTTTTGACCTTAAAAGCAATCACAAAATGACAAAATAATGGAGATACATTAATTTAGGTTACAAGGTTTTTGTAACCGGGTTGGTTACATTTAGACATACTCTTTACTATCACTCCCCTACACTGGCCTATATTAACTAAAACTCTCTTATTTTATATATATTTTTTTTCTGATATTCCCTTGCTTTTTTATTTTTACATCTCTTTCTCCCCTACTCTTTTTAAATACTAAGATTACCCCTCATTTTCACCTTCAATCTATTACACTTTTTTTCAGATTGACTAGTTCAAAACATGGTTTGCACCAAACCACTAACAAGTTTTGTTTCATCCAATTATCAAGGATATTACAAATTCAAAAAAGAAAAATTTTGTATCCGATCTATATCTATATCGGTATCATATGTTCCAATCGGGTACTATACATTTTTTATTTTTTAATCCTTAAAACCATGTGTTGCAACCCTAATTGGGAATGTAACATTGAGATTACTCATCCGAATTAGTATCAGCTGAGATCAATACCAATCTAATATTGATAAAAAATAGATTAATAAATTTGTGATGATGGATGAGACAAAAAATATATAATAATAATAATAATAATAATAATAATAATAATAATAATAATAATAATAATAATAATAATAATAATAATAATAATAATAATAATAATAAGTAAAAAACATCCTTGATGATTGGATGAGACGAAATAAAAAATAATAATAATAATAATAAACAAATTATTTTTAAGGACACATTAGTTATGTCAATATCCTTGATGATTGGATGAGACAAAACTTGTAAGTAGTTTGGTTCAAACTAGTTCAAACCATGTTTTGAACTAATCAATTTGAAAAAAAAGTGTAATATGTTATAGGTGAAAAGGAGAGGTCAATCAAGGTATTTAAAAAGAGCAGGGGAGCAAGAGAGGTAAAAATAAAATAACAAGGGAGTATCAATATATATATATATATATATATAAGGGAATTTTAGTAAATATAGGCAAAGTGTAGGCAAGTGATAGTAAATTCCTCATTTTTTAATCATTCAGCTACTTCTCGACACTTCAAAACTATGCTCAATTAAAAAACAAAAAAGAGCTTGAAGACCTTAAAAAATTGGTAACACTTAAATAGAGGAAGATGAAAAGAGAGTACCACTGATGGTTTCAAGTATCGGTCTCATATCGACTGTATTGGCTGAGATTGATCCCCAATCTCTGATTGATTTGGATCGGTTATCCATATTGTTTCAGGGGTAAAATAGTAAAAAATTAGTATTTTTTAGAAAAGGTAGGGGCAAAACCTATCTGATCCAATCTGATACCGTCCCCTAAATCTATGGTATCAATACTAATGCATTGAATCCCATCAAAACTCCGTAGTTAAGCGTGCTTGGGTGAGAGTAGTACTAGGATGAACTTTTGGGAAGTCCTCATGTTGCATCCCTTTTTGCCGTATTTTCTTTCATTTAATCTCAAGGGGTAGTCGAGTTGGCAATGGACCTTTACCTCAGGAAACGTGTGATTTTGATCTTTGATGATGCTGATGTTAATAAAGCATATGATCTTTCTTTCATGGGTATCTTATATAACAGGGTAAAATTTTCTTTTATTCCTTTTATAGTTTTGAGGGTTTTCTTTTCCATTACTATGTCTAGTGAAGTGTAACGCTTCACTATCAGTATTCAGTACATAGATTAGTCCATGTGATAGAGGTCCAAACAAGCATCCCATTGGTATAATTTCAGCTTAAGATGAATATATCATGAATTAACTAAATTACAAAGGCACTATTTTGTATTTTATATTCATCTCCATTAGATGGCATTTTGGCAATTTTTTAAAACTTTGAATTAGAGTTTTAACAATTTTCTTTGCCTATTTTGGACTAAATTTTGATCATTGAGATATATATGTGGTCCTCTATCACATAGACTAACCCATATATTGCCTAGTGATAAATAATGAAGCGTTACACTTCACTAGACATGGTGCTACATAGTGTGTAAATAGTGCGCAGCATGGTCTCGAGTCTATGTCCACAAAGGGATTTATGATGAATTTGTGAAGAAGGTAGCAGAGAGGGCAAAAGCATAGGTGGTTGGGGACCCATTTGATCCTCTTTCACGGCAAGGTCCCCAGGCTGATAAAAACCCAGTTTGAGAAAATCCTTTCATACATCGAACATGGAAAGAAAGAGGGAGCCACCTGATTAACTTGGGGAAAACCATGTGGTGAGAAGGGATATTACATTGAGCCCACAATTTTCATAGATGTGAAGGAAGATATGAAAATATCAATGGATGAGATATTTGGACATGTGATGTTTCTCATGAAGTTCAAGACAATGGGGGAGTCAATTGAGAGAGCTAACAGCACCAAGTATATATGGCCCAGTTAGCAGCTGGTGTAGTGACTAAGGCTGCGTTTGGTAGTCATTGAGTTTCAGAATTCGTGTCAAAAACAGAATTTTCTGTTTCTATGCCAAAATACTATTTTAAAACATAAAAAATGGTGTTTAGTGAACCTGTTTTAAGAACGATTATTGTTTTCACTTTTTTTTGTATTTGGAAGGAAACGGAAATGACGGAACAAGGTTTTATCGTTCAATCATTTTGCATTTCTAGCTTTTTTTTTTTTTCCCTTTTTGTTCCAAAAAAGTAGAAAAACATCAGGTTAACACGAAACACATTATTCCGTTTTTTTGTTAACATAGAACGAAAAATTAGAAATGTTTTTCTGGATGACTACCAAAAGCGGCCAAAGGATTTGAACAATGCCAACACTGTCTCAAGATCAATTCATGCCAGCCGGCGTCGTTTGGATCAATTGTTCTTTTGTTGTTGATAATGTCTGCAAATCAAATCTGTTGTAACTCCCATTTACAACTCTCCTTGGCTTTAAATCTGTACCTTCTTATGCAAACAAGCATGGCATTTTGTATTGGGTTATAGAACCTGGGCCTGGAATCACCGGACCAAGGAGGGGGGAAGAAGTTCATATAATGATCCTTTTTTTTCGGGCCCATGTAAGGCCATACCCCAATGGACCATGAGGACTATGAGAGCTCATGTAGGTGGCCCCATGGGTGGACAAGAGTTGAATTCAACAGCAATTAGGGGTGCAATAGTTTGGCCCTGACGGCCCATACCCGCCCTTGGCCCTCCCTGATCTCAAACAAGTACCAATCTAAAAATTGTGGCCCTGAGGACTAGCCCGGCCCTGAAATTTCTGACCTTGAGTCAGGGTCAGGGCGGGTAAGGGTTGATGTCTTTGGCATGCCCAGCCTGCCCTGAATCCAGCCCTGATTTTTTTACCCTGACTTTTGGCCTTGGTTGTGGTCCTACACAACCCTGATTTTTGCCCCTGATGTTGACCCTGGTTTTGACCCTAGTTGTGATCTTGATTTTAACCTAATTTTATATATTATTTCACATTGAGTCATTGACACCCCAAAACTCCTAATATATCTTCTCACAATCTCACCAATCTCTCTTACATTTTTTTACCAATAAAAAAGATCTCTTTTCCTTTTTCTACCAAAAAAAAAAATCTATTCTAGTAATTATTATTAAAAAAATGAAAAAGAATTAATATATTTTTTTAAATTACCATCTTAAATCAATATGTAATTGTTGATATGAATATTTATTATCGATTTTTATTATCAATATATATATTTAATATAGTGAAAATTGGTAGAAAATCATTTCCTACCAATCTTATTCCCTTGAACCTGAAGTTTTTTTCTTTACTCTCATCAAGTGGAGGTTAAGTTTTCTTGCAGTTTGACTTATGAGGATGATCTCTTTATTTATCATGACAAATAATTGAAATTTTTTTGGATTATTTACTTTCTTAGGATGATCTCCTATTTGTTTATTATAATAGTTAAAGTTATTTGTATTATCAGAATGTTTACTTTAGGATGTTCTCTTCATAACAAGTAACTTGTAACTTTGTGTTTTTTTTTATCTCCTCTTCATTATGAAATTTTTTTTTTTTTAAGTTATTTCATATTTTGTAAGGTTAGGGTCAGAGTCAGGGTATACCCGGCCTTAATGGCAAACTAGGGTCAGAGTCAATCAAGGCCATCCCAACCCTTGATGGCAAACCAGGGTTAGGGTCAGGGTTAAGGGCTAGGCTGAACCCTGTAGGGTAGGGTTTGGATTGAAGTTTTGTGGCCCTGAGTCAAGGTCAAGGCGAGTTTGGGCCCAATTAAGGGGACTAAGGGTTGGGCTAGGGTTTTAAAAAGCCCAGCCCAACCCGGCCATGTTGCACCCCTAACAGCAATCCACCAGCGATTTGACATTCAGTTGGCGTGGGCTTTGGACTCAAAACTTGAGGTTTAGGTTAGATTGGGCCTGGGTTATTCCTCCTTGACCGTGAGATGAACCCGAGCTATCCCTAGCGTACCCAACACAAGCCACAAATGAAGTGTTTTTCAATTAGGGGAAGTGTTTGCTATGGGGGAATGCAATAACTGTGCTTATGTGAGGGCTAATGGGAGCGGATAAGAAAGCATTCATAGAGGTGTCATTTTCCATTCATGGTGGGTGAGCTGGTCATTTTGCCGTCATGTGTCTTGACACAAGGACCACACTCTCTTATAGAAACCACTTTCCCTTTAATTATTGTTTAGGCTGCGTTTGGTTGCAAGGGAAATGGGAAGGGAAGGGAAGTGAAGCGATTTTTTTTTTCCCTTTTGAGTCATTTGGTTGCAACAGAAGTGAAGTGAAATTAATTTACCATAGTTGTTTGGTTGGATGTAAAATTGATATAAAATAGATGTAAAATTTAAAAAAACTAATAATTCAACCAAGCCCCTCAAAAGAGATGGGGGGGGGGAGAGTACTTTTCAATCCAAAACCCACTTAGCACCTCAAAATTTATATTGGTTATGTGAATCAGGTCATTTAAGGTCTATACCAAATCAAACAAAATGTCATCAGATACGATGTTCTATCACTAACCAAAATAAATAATTTCATTCTATATATCAAATGAATCAATAATAGATCACAAGTGATAATGATTGAAAGGCTCATTCCAAAAGTCTTTGGTCAAAACAAACCCAACAGGTCAGTAATGCTCCATCTGGTTCAAACCCAAAGTCTTTTGGTCAAAACAAATCCAATTGAGTCGCGTGAGAGAGAGAGAGAGAGATATAGAGAGAGAGAGAGAGATCGTTGAGAGTCATGAGCGGGGTGAGAGTCGTGAGAGTGGGAGATAGATCGTGAGAGTAGGGTTTTTTTTCTCCTCCTATTTTGGTGGGGAAATAAAAAAGAGAAATTTTAATGGTTAAGAGAAATTTTCACATGTAAAATATATTTCCCTTATAATCAAACATCTAAATTTATTTTTTTTGGGAAAAAAATTCCACTTTACATAAAAAATTTGCATTCTCCTTGCAACCAAACAAAGCCTTAGGGAAAAGTCTCTTTAGCTGCCGGGATTTAATACAACAACAAATTCTCTCTCCCCTCCAGCGTCTCTGCTCCTAATCCTATTGCCATATTGTTGAAATGCTTCCCGATGAGGGAAACAATTCTCAATAAACATGAAGTGGAATTTGATCAAATTGTGGTGCATATCATTAAGAAGGGAATTCATTTGGGAACTTTTGACTTGCATCTACAATGAAATGTTTGTGCATTGAAAATTTCAGTTCAATTCTATTCAGTTTTGAAATCTGAGTGAATACAAAAGATTGATGACAGAGAATGCCACGGTCATTTCCAATTTGAATAGTCTTGGAATCGGTTGTATTCAAGTCGAGGTTAATCAGAAATGGCTCGATCATTTCCGAGTCAAATCAGCCAATGCACTCATTCTGATCCTATTTATAAAACCCTAAGTTGATACATAGGCCACAACCCAAAACAGTTGGAGGAGAACTTATCACAAAGTGAAGAGTGACACCTCATGTTGGGATGCTGGAGTTACAGAGCTATAGTCCTACATTGGTTTGTTTAATTCCTTGGTGCCTTCATATATATATATATATATATATACCTACTGTCTTAAGGTTTAGCGTTACATGATTTTTGATAAGTTTGTCTCAAATTGTTGATTTGTTTTGGAGAATAATCCGTTTTGACATATTTTGGTGGTAATTCGAATGGGATTTTTTCTGAGACCTATGATAGAAGCAGAGGGCATGGTTTAAAGTATCTTCGAGACCGATACGATACTCTCTGATACGTATCTTAAATTTAGCCAACCAATACGATACACACTGATACGATACAAAGAAATTTTTTAAATCCTTTCGTATCGATATATATCCTACGATACATATCGATATGCATCAATACACCACCGATACACATCGATACGATACGATATGCACAGATACGACTATGAAATATATATAAAATTGATGTGAAATGTACGTTTCGGTATGTATTGGTATGTATCGGTATGTATCGATCAATACATATCGGTGAGTATCGGTATGTATCGATACGTATCGATGAATATCGATACGAATCGGTGAGTATTCATCGATACGTATCGATACGAATCGGTGAGTATCGGTATGTATCGATTCAGTGCATGGTCATACAATGACCAAGATGGGTAATTTTTCGATTCAGTGCACTACGGTCATATACATTTATGGGACAATTCCATGAATTCTTAGTGCGATACCCTCAATTTAGGTTATGCAAAAATGTTTCCATCCATTTATGTGTGTATCTTTAGCGTATCTTAGTGTATCTCAGATACGATACCATACCTTCCGATACGTATCTTAATTTTGGCCGATCGATACGGTGATCGATACCGATACTTTAATCCTTGCAGAGGGGTTGGACCGATAGACCTAAGCTCGGAGCCTAACATTGATCTCGTATAGGGTGCGGGGTTATGCCCCAATGGTACGGTTCGACCCGATCGACCGCGACTTGATAGATCGACTCGTGACTTGGAGGAGTATATAATATATTATGGTCTTGTTGAGTAAGCAATTGTAATTTGGGGTTTTTTGAGCTAGGGTTGCGAGTTTTCTCGCCGCTATTTAGGTGCAATCTCTCTTTTTCATAGTGAAACATCTTCTTCTTCATCTAAGAACGTAACACAACACATCGGTGTATAAACCTCGTTAAATCTTCTCTCCCACTCTAGCTGTTGCTACATCCTTCCACTTGCCTCTATCTGCTATCGCTACAACACAATCTTACACCACCCCCCTCGATGCCTTTGCATCTTCCACTGCTGCGATTTGCTCCGGCTGCAACACAGTCACACCCTCCTGCTACCCTATCTCTTGTGTCACGACATAATCAATCACCTTGCTAGTGACAATCTATTGTGTCACGACATCATTAAGTTGGGCTAATGCATAGCTCCCAAGACCCTGGAGTAGCGGGAGCCTCGTGCACTAGGTTGCTCTTTTTAACGTATATCTCCCAAGCGAATGACAATCTCTTGAGCCATCTCCCAATCAAGTCGTGCTTTTATATGTCAATGAGTCAATCCACAACATGACAAGAGTTACGAAACTGAACACTACCTTACCCCATGCCTCATCCCATGGCATCAAATCCGGATTGTTAGGTCTTTGAAGGAATCAACTTCGACTTGCTCATGTTCAGCTATTGCACAACTTCTGCTTTTTCCACTAGCACATGTCCATACCTAATAGTTGACTAACACCAAAAATTCATGCAAAATTTCATTTGTGAATGTCATCAATTTGCTGCCAACATCTCTAGTATGCTCACTTCTTGTTCCTCTATTGTTTCATCTCAATGGATCCTTGATATAGGCACCACCAATTATATCACTCACTCTTTGCATCAATTTATATATCTAATTCCCATCTTTATATCTAAACCCGTTTATTACCTAATGATGCTTTAGTTCAATTTCTTATTTTATCTCAGGTTATGTTTGGTAGTCATTCAGAAAAACATTTCTGACGTTTTTTCCTTTCTATGGAAACAAAAGAATGGAATAAAGAGTTTGGTGTCAACTTAGTATTTTTCAATTTTTTTGGAACGAAAAGAGAAAAAAAATGCTAAAAATGCAAAATGATGGAATGACGAATCCTTATTCCATCATTTCGGTTTCGTTCCAAATACCAAAAAAAAAGTGAACAACTATAGTAATCGTTCTTGAAACAGATTCATCAAACACCATATTTTTTTTTTGTTTTAAAACAGCTTTTTGACATAGAAACTAAAAATTATATTTTTGATACAAAAAGTCTTTTTTTGGAATTGAATGAATACCAAACCATTGCACTTTCGTGATATTTTTTATGTCCCTGATTACCACGATAACTTATTTTTTTATCAGTCAACTTACAAAGTATTTATCATGTTATTTTTTTTTTCTTTTGTGTTTTTCAAGGTCTCCACACGAAACAAGTGCTTGAAAATGATTAATATATATATATATATATATATATTACTCTCTACCTTCATACTTCAGTGGTAATCCTTCTCCCTTAGTCTTTAGTACTACTACTACTTTTGATATGTGGTGTTGGTGTTTGGGACATATTTCTTATTTCCCTCAAAGTAATTTATCTGATATTATTTATAATATTTATATTTTTGATAAACATTGTGATGTTTTTCCTCTTGCAAACAACTATTTTTACCTTTTCTAATGCAGGTTGAACAAAGTACTTGCCCATTTTTTCCTTCTATATTGTGATAGGGAAAAGGTTGGGTATGCCGCCAATATCAAGTATGCTAGCACCCATTGTGTCTATCTCTCTCTTCCCTTTTTTTAAAATGACTCTCATATCCTTCCTAAATGATACTCCATCATGTGTTCCTATTGGTGCTATCCGCTAAAATACTTGATATCGACGGCATACCTGTTGCTGTCGAAAATCCGTATGAGTTGATCCTGCACAAGCACAGACGGTAGAGGCCCGGAGCTTTGTCCGAGGTTAGTCCTCTGACGCTCAAGTTAGAGATCGGCCGCACAGTTTGTTTACAGGAGTAATGGTGTGGGTATTGATGCTTACCTTCTTCCTTCCTCTCGGGCCCTCTTATATAGCTCTTAAGGTTTAGGGTTTCCCTTTTCCTTGGAGGAGTCCTCCTCGGGTCCACCTCCTTTCCTTTTAGAGTCCTACTCGGATACGTCCTACCCCCTTCGTGGGGAATATTCTCTTCACACGGTTGATGTGGTGGAGTCCTTGCAGCCTCTATTAGGTGGGTGACATGTGTCCAGGTGGGCGACGTGTGTCCTTACCCTACTGGGCAATCAATTTGGCCGTATCAGGAGCCCCCTTACTCCCACCAGAAGACTCTTCCTACGGGAGTAATCAAAATTTTCGTCATCTTTTCTCTTTTCCTTCTTTTTTTTTTTTTACGTCCTTGGCGTCCCTTCGGCTTTATTCCTTCGGCTTTAGCTTTATTTCTCTTTGCGATTGAGACCTTCGGTTAGCCGAAGTGAAGACCTTCAGTCAGTTCGACTCGACCTTGGCTTGAGTCCCCAGCCGAGGTGAGGACCTTCGGTCAGGTTCGTTCGGCCTTGACCTGAACTCCCCATCGAGGTAAAGACCTTCGGTCAGGTCCGTTCGGCCTTGGCCTGAACTCCCAACCGAGGTAAGGGCCTTCGGTCAGTTCGGCTCGACCTTGCCTAAGCTCCCGATCGAGGCGAGGACCTTCGGTTAGGTCTTCTCTTCAATCAGGTGAGGACCTTCGGTTCGGCCTTGGCCTGAACTCCCCACCGAGGTAGGACCTTACCCTCGGTCAAGTCCATTCGGCCTTGGCCTGAACTCCCAACCGAAGTAATCGGTCAGGTCCATTCAGCCTTGGTCTGAACTCCCAACCGAAGTAAGGGCCTTCGGTCAGGTCTGTTCGGCCTTGGCCTGAACTCCCAACTGAGGTAAGGGCCTTCGGTCAGTTCGGCTCAACCTTGCCTAAGCTCCCGACCAAGGTGAGGATCCTGAACTCCCAACCGAGGTGAGGACTTTCAGTCAAGTCCGTTCGGCCTTGGACTGAACACCCAACCGAGGTAAGGACCCTCGGTCAGGTCCATTCGGCCTTGGCCTGAACTCCCAACCGAAGTAAGGGCCTTCAGTCAGGACCGTTCGGCCTTGGCCGCCCCCAACCGAGGTGAAGACCTTCGGTCAAGTCTTTTTGGCTTTGGAACCCGAGGTAAGGGCCTTCGGTTAGTTCGGCTCGACCTTGCCTGAGCTCCTGATCGAGGCGAGGACCTTTGGTCACGTCCGTTCGGCCTTGGCCTGAACTCCCAACCGAGGTGAGGACCTTCGGTCAGGTCTGTTCGGCCTTGGCCTAAACTCCCAACCGAGGTAAGGGCCTTCGGTCAGGTCCGTTCGGCCTTGGCATGAACTCCCAACCAAGGTAAGGGCCTTCGATCAGTTTTGCTCAGCCTTGCCTGAGCTCCCGACGGAGGTGAGGACCTTCGGTCAGGTCCGCTCGGCCTTGGCCCGAGCCCCCAACCGAGGTGAGGACCTTCGATCAGGTTTGTTCGGCCTTGGCCTGAACTCCCAACTGAGGTAAGGGCCTTCAATCAGGTCCGTTCGGCCTTGCCTGAGCTCCCGACAGAGGCGAGGACCTTCGGTCAGGTCCGTTCAGGCACAAACCTCGAGGGTTGGTAACTGGTGACGTGACGGTGCCATTAATGCTCGGGAAGTCGTACCGTTTTTCTTCCATTTATATAATGTGGGGGTCCATTTGTGGGGCACTTTTCTTTTTCCCTCGGAGAGCCTTCCTTCGGTCTCGGTGTTCGTTTCGAAGAGCTTACCCTCGGTCTCGGCTTTCTTTTAATTTAGCAACACTTCGAAAGTAAGTTCAATGTCTTGTTCGTCGGGCTACAGTCCGTCGTCCTCCGAGAGGACAAGGTATAGCCATAGGCGTCGGAGTCCAGGGGAGGTCCGAGGGATGTCCTCGGACTCCACCGATTTTCCCTCTTCCCGTGACTCATCGTCTGCGGCCTCGCCGTCTGGGTCCGAGGGTGGCTCAAATGGTGCAGGATTTAGGGAGAAGATGCTCGATTCCCGAGCCCAGACCCAGAACCCCTTGGAGGTGGAGGCTCTCCACATTGTTTCCACCATGGATGAGCCGAAACTTGAGGAACTAAGGGCTTCCTTCGGTATCTCGGTCGCTTTCGAGCTCCGGCTACCCAGACCGTCTGATCGAGCCAGCTATCGAAACTCCGAGGAGCTGTGCTTGTACAAGGAGGCATTTCAGGCTGGCCTTCGGCTTCCCCTCTATCCTTTTTTTGTTTGAGTGTTTCGACACTATGGGATTTGCCCGACCCAACTGACGCCGAACGGATGGCGGCAGATCCTCAGCTTCGTCGTCCTTTTCTCAAGGCACCAGAGGCCTCTCTCCCTCCCTCTCTTCATCAACTGCTTCTTCCTTCAGGCCTGTAAGGGTCTTTCGGGCTAGTACTACTTCTGCCCCCGGAAGGACCTTCTGCTACTGAGTGGTTACCCGACGTCGATCCATGGGTAGAAGGAGAAATTCTTATTCGCGAGGTCGTCCGAGGGGGTGCCCTTCGGCACCGTCTGGGATATCCCTCACCTGAGGTCGGTGAACTCCACCCCTACCCTTTTCGAGGTAGACGAGGAGTGGATGGCGATGGCGAGACGGCAAAAAACCTGCCCTCCAGTCGAGTCCGACAGCCTTAAGTCCGATGCCATCCTGTTCAAATTCGGACTTAGCCCGGGTGAGTTAGGCCAACCCAAGTTTACTTCCCTCGGGCATCGGTATTTTGTACTAACCCCCTTCATTTCTTCATGCAGTGCAAATCTCCAGGGCCGAGGCTAGGGCTGTCGCAGCAAAGAGGCAAGCCCAAATAAGGGAGGCCAGTGCGCGGGATGCGCAGTAGCAGCAGAGGCCGAAGAGGAAAGAGAAGAAGAAGGGTCCCTCCTCCTCCGAGGCTACCCCCTGAAGAAAAGATCCAGGGGCGAGGGACCAAGCACCGAGGCAGTCCAGGCCCTTGCTGCTCTGGGCCATAACATGCCTGCCTAAGACTCCTCCCCAGTTGCGAACTTCAGAAGCCCAAGGGTAGGGAACGTGAGGACCGAGGTGGGATTTTTCCCTCAGTGGTTGATCAAAGAAGACGACACCTTGTCAGTCGGGCGTGTTGCTCACGAGTTGGTGATGAAGGGCAGTCTTCCCCGAGATGTTGGCGAAGCTCAACGGCAAGGGACGGCGGCCATGATAACGAACGCCTGCATCTTCATGGCCGGGGTAAGCTTCGGTCCTCTAACCTTGGTTTATTTATCATCGCAACATTCTGACCATCGGTGTCTTATGTAGGCCCAAAACCAAATGGGACAGCTGGCGATTCGGGCCAAAGCTATGGGCCGAGACCTCGAGGCTACTGAAAGAGAGAAGTCGGTTCTGGAGAATGAGCGTTCGGTTCTCCTCGAGAAGGTGGAGCACTTGGAAGCAGACCTCCTTACGCACCAGGAATGCAATCAGAAGCTTACGGAGCTGAAGGCGCAGATGAAGGCAAGGGTTCTGGAGGCTGAGGCCCGAGGGGCCGAGAAGTATAGATCCTTCGAGGACTTTCGTGAAGAGATCAAGCGTGGCATCGCCCCTGGGTTCACAATGGGTGCTATCGAGGTCCGAGACTGGGTCCTCGAGCGTTACCCAAGGGTCTCTTTCGAGGACAGCGGGCTCATCTTTGAAAAGGAGTGTATTGAGGTGGCCCCATCGGCCACCGACGTTGCCGATGCCGATGGCGGAGACTGTAGTGAGGAAGGTGAGGTTCAGCCACAACGCAAGGTGCCTCCGATGCTCGGTCACAATGGCTCCGATCAGGAGACCCACCATGTCGAGGATGAGGCCGTGAATCAGATGGATGCCCCTTGAAGCCACCCTGGGTCTTAGCTCAGCCTTTGAGCTCCTCTCTTTTTTTTTTTTTTTT
>NW_024868075.1:278878-279064 GCF_013358625.1 Macadamia integrifolia
ATTGGATCTTGCGGATGAACTGGACCTTCAATATCTTCTCTACTTCTTCGTCTATTTTCTGCTGCCTTTCGGGGGCGAAAGTCCTCTTCTTTTGTTGCACCGACTTCTTCATCGGATTAACATTCAGATGATGCTCTATTACCTCTCGATCTATTTCAGGCATATCTGAGGCCGACCAGGCGAAGA
>NW_024868075.1:279902-292139 GCF_013358625.1 Macadamia integrifolia
CGGTCCACAAATCGGCCTAGATATCCTCTTCGGATCATTCCTTCTATTTCCCCCTTGAGGTGCCAATAATCTTTGGTGTCGTGGCCGTGGTCCCTGTGGAAGTGGCAATATCTATCCATATTGCGTCTCTCGAGGTGTCGTCCCATCTTCCCTGGCCACTTCATGGCTTTGGCATCCGGGGAGTCCTTTATCTGCATTAGTACCTCCGTTCGTCTCCAGTTCAGGGGTACGTATTTTTTGAACTTCCTTGGTGGACTGGGTGCCCGACCGTGCTCAGAATTTTGTCTTTTGCCTTCTTTAGAGGGTTTGTCGTCGCCCCTTGAGATCCTTTTCCTCCCCATCTTCCTTTCAACTTCTTCATCGGCTTGGAGGATTTCTTCCATCTGGATGTACTTATCGCACTGAGCTCTAAGCTCGACCAGGTTTCTCGGTGTATGCTTCGCCAAAGGCCTTTTCAGCTCCTTATCCTTGACGCCTCCCAGCAGGGCTGTGAACTCTTCTTTCGGGTCCAGACCTCTGATCGTGATCTTCTCTTGTTGGAAGCGCTTCATGTAGTTCCGCAGTGATTCTCCTTCATGTTGCTTGACGTTGGTCAAGTTCAACGTAGTCTTCTGAAGGGGTTGGCTACTGGAGAATCCCTTCACGAAGAAGTAACTTAGATCACTGAAGCTGTGGATCGACTTCGTCGACAGACAGTTGTACCATAGCCTTGCCGCTCCTCTAAACGTCAATGGCAGGGCGCGACACATAATATTTTCTGAGACTCGATGGAACTGCATAGCGACCTTGAAGCCTTCCAGATGATCGACAGGGTCCCCAGACCCGTCGTAAGTGTCATACTTTGGCAGGCGAAAGCCGATCGGGAGCGGGTCCCTCATGACCTCATCAGCTAGAGCCGTGTCATTAGTGAGGTCTGGCTCGCGAGCTCCCGTCTGATTTTCAGCTACCTTCTTGATCTCATCTTTCAGGTCCAGGATCATCTGTTTTAACCCTGAGTCCTCGTGTCTCTATTCGTCTCCTTGGCGTGGTTCCCCATGTGGGTCTTCGGCCGCACGCTGCGTCCTTCCCCTGGGTGTGGGACTTTCCCTCATTGCTCGGTTTCAAAAATTATGACCGGATCTTATCGATCCTGTACTGCTCCCGTCCTCTTCTCGAGCTCTCTTGGGCTGGATATGGGGGCCTCGCGGTGCTCCGTCGGTCTTCTGGGAGACAGCTTTGGAGACCTCCTTCATTGCCTCGGCCATTCGGCCATATTTGTCTTGGAGGGTTTTGAACTGCTCCCTTGTCACATATTCCTGCACTCCAGGAGGGGGCGGAGGATTACCATCCCCACGCACCGAATATCCGACCGAACGCTGGTACCTCACGGAACCTTTTCGATCAGCGTTCCCCCTTTCTCCTCCAATTCTCATTGAGGGAGGGTGCCCTCCTGAAGGTTCCTCCTCCCCCATGTTCATGTTCGATGCTGCTCACGTCTTCTTACGATTGTAGGTTCTCCCCACCATTATTGTCGTTTCCACAGACGGTGCCAATCTGTTGTTGTTGAAAATCCGTATGAGCTGATCCTGCACAAGTACAGACGGCAGAGGCCCAGAGCTTTGTCCGGGGTTAGTCCTTCGACGCTCAAGTTAGAGATCGGCCGCACTGTTTTTTTACAGGAGTAATGGTATGGGTATTGATGCTTACCTTCTTCCTTCCTCTCGGGCCCTCTTATATAGCTCTTAGGGTTTAGAGTTTCCCTTTTCCTTGGAAGAGTCCTCCTCGGGTCCACCTCCTTTCCTTTTAGAGTCCTACTCGGGTCCACCTCCTTTCCTTTTAGAGTCCCCTTCGTGGGGAATATTCTCTTCACGCGGTTGACGTGGTGGAGTCCTTGCAGCCTCTATCGGGTGGGTGACACGTGTCCAGGTGGGTGACGCGTGTCCTTACCCTACTGGGCAATCAATTTGGCTGTATCAATACCTATTCCTCTCCCATTGTGATATTTGGGATAATTTTCTATCGCATCTATTTCTAGTGTTCATTACTTTTTTACTATTCTTGATGATTATTCTCAAAGCAGTTGGGTTTTTTTTAAACGTCATTAGTTTGAAACTCTATATCTTCCTAAAAATTTTATTACTATATTGAAAACACCGTTTAATTATTCTATAAAGAATGTTCAGACAAGTAATGGCTTGAAATTCTCTTTCCTCTTATCTCAATAACATAGAGAATTGTCTACCAGCGCACATGCTCTGTTTCCGTCCCTTTGAAAAAAATAGCATTGCTAAACATAAACACCATCCTATCCTTGAAGTTTCTAGGGTACGTATTACGTTTTCAAGTCAATTTGACTTTATTTTTTGGACCAAGTTTTCTTGCTAAGACCAAGATGGATGGGAATATATAATATGGAGAGAAAGAAGTTGAGACTCTCCCATCTGGATCGTCCCATCGTTCAACCACAAAAAGGCAAAGCTTATCCTTAATTTCGTAGTGGATGAGTATTCATTTCAATTTATGTCATTAGTCGTCTTCCCATTTCTTCTTTGAAAAGCAACATTCCACATGAGCTTCTTACTTATTTTCCACCCAAACACTCTCATTTTCATGTTTTTGGCTATTTATTCTATGTAAAAAGCTTGACTCCGGACCAATCAAACTTTTGCCCTCATTCCAATCGTAGAAATCTTTGTTGGATATCTATATGGCCAAAATTGCCTATTAGATTTATAACCCTGCCACCAAAACGACATTCACTCGTACAGACATTACTCTTTATGAAATTATATAAATTTTTTCATATTAGCAACCCACTCATATTTCATGTAAATTTTAGTCTTTGACAAATTTTGAACTGTTCATGTTTTATCAAAACAAGAAGTTTGCAGATATTTTAACCGAAGGTCTTAGGCCCTCTTTGGTATCATTTTTCTTTTTTATTTTTATTTATTTACCAAAAATCATTAATGAAAACTATTTTTTATCAAAATATAAAAATGTTTTGGCAACAACATAACAAAAATGATTTTTTGTGAGAAAATGTTTGGTGTCTCTATGTGCAAAATAGGTTTTTAAATAAATGAGTGAAGAGATTCCCTTTACTCATCTTTCTTATAACTCTCTTTCTCCACTTTGGATTGAAGAAGAAGGGGCAAGAGGCTTGGATTTCTAATTGCAAAGCAAATGACTATTTTACCCTTTTATATTGAGCCTTTAAGCACATGTTCATTAAAGTTTAGCGCAAAAATAACTAAAAATCATTTTTGACCAAAACACATAAATGTAGGGGTGTCAACCGGTCGGGCTGGTCCGGTTTCGGTCAGGCTTAATAGGTCTTGAAGACTTTCAGAGGCTACACCGTGTCCGCCCATTTAACTAATCGGGCTTAGTTATTGAGGGCATGGTACACTTTATATTCGGTCGATCGGCCTCGGGTTATAATCGGGCTACCTTAATCGGGTTTTAGTCGGGCCTTAACCGGGCTATAGACATGTTTAATGTTAAACGGGCTTTAATCGGTTTTTAAATGGGGCCTCTTTAAAATGTGCTTTTATATTCCGGCCCACTCATGCAAGTCCAAAAAAATGAAAATAAATCAATAAATGATACCAAATATAACCATTATTTAAAATGTGAACCTGTCTTTACTTTTTAGTTTTTATTCTTTAATTTGGGGGGTAAAATAGGTATTTTACAATCATTAAAGGGTTGGGTCAAGTCGGTGCATAATAGGCCGGTCTCGGTCGGACGCCCGATGGTCCAATTAGCAAAACTGAGACCGACCATTTATAAACGGGCCGGGCTCAAGTGCGACACGTTTAATAAATGGTCCGGGCCAGGCCGATCTATAAACGGTCGGTCCCGATCGATTTAATTTGATCGGGCCACGAATTGACACCCTTACATAAAAGACTCTTGATCTCTTTTTTATTTTTCTATTTTACCATTTTTTTAAAAAGAAACAACCTCTATAAATGATACCAAACGTAGTCAAAATTATTTTTGTGAACAAAAAAAAAAATGATACAAAAAGGGCCTTAGTCAACGATAGTATTATTTTTTTCTTACAAGTTGAACGTCCATAACGTTCATATTTCAACTTGAGGTGATGCCGAGATGCATCTAGTCAGGTTATATGTACCTGTACTCAGGAATAGAAAAAACATAAAAAAAAACAAAAAGGTATCTGTTTTTCTCCTCGTGGACATAGGCCTCTGACAATGGTGTAAGATTGACAAACATATATAAAAGAAATATCTTCCTTCTCCCATGGAGGTAGGCTTATGAACGAACCACGTAATCATCGGATTTTTTATTTATTTTTATTTTTTAATCTAAGTTACCATATCCAACACCTTAATAGGCTGGATTAATCTTTAACTAAGATTAAAGATAATGTCATCATAGACCAAAGAAGTTTACCTTGTAATAGAATACAAGGAAGAACTTTGAACAAGTCAGACTTCAGTGGTCACATCTGGTGTCTGATCATTAAACACGTCCTCTTAATTTGTCAATTGCAATTTTCTATCCAAACAAGCTTTACATAATATAATCTTGGTTATCTGGTGAGAAAGCTGACTTAATTGTAGATTATGAGCCTTGTGGGATGTCCGGCATATACAACACTACTATGCATGATGTGTACTGAAGATTTGGTTCTAATGAAAAATACCTTGAACTGTTCATGTCAAATTTCATAACTTGTTTCAACCATATTATATAACCAACCATGTATGTCATGGGATTGTTCATGGGAGAATATTGTTTTCTGTCCTGGAGTGTAGGAGATGTGCTCAAACACAGAGGCGGGTGAAATGATCACCCCTTCTTTCATGAAAGGTGAAAATGTCCATCCTGTTGATACTTTCGGGTGCATTCTCATTGGCTAAAGACGAGAAAAATGACCGCTCCACCTCCTACGAAAGATGAAAATGCCCACATTGTTGATGCTTTCAAATGCACTTCCATTGGCTACTGCACTAGTGTAGCCCATACGTACACTTCTGGACAAAAAACATTTACTACTTATTTAGGAAGAAAGAATGCATTCCCTAGTTGTGCAACCTCTGCACCGGTGCTGAAACCAATGAGGTGGTGCACATGAACATAAACAAAGGGGTTTATTTTTTGAATTTGATATAGGGGGCGTCATGTTACCATTTTCTATGTCCGATGCAAGGATCATGTGATTAGGGAGCATTCATTTTTTTTCTATTATTTAATCTATAATTTTGCTAAAGTGAGGTATATTAAAAAGAATTAAGAACATTGTCATGCGAGCTGCATTGGAATCAGGAACTTTTTTTTTTTTATTATTCTTTTAAATTCTTTTTTCATTTAGAAGATACTTCTTGTCTCATTGCGAATCTGAAGAATCCATCATTTGAATAATATAATCAAATAAAGGAAAAATAAAATAAAAATAAAATTTGCTTCTTTAACAGTGACAAGGTCACATAATTTGTGGGTTTTGAGGTTGGAACTTTCGGTAATTCCCTAATCTGATTTGGGTTTTTTGGTTTGGCAAATATTCCAAAGCAACATAGTCCAGTGGAGAAATCAGATTAGTTGGAAAATTAAAGGTCATGAATGACACATTCAGATCACCCTAAAGGATTTGTCTAGAGATGCATCCGATGGTTGAGAAGATCTGATCATAAATTCATCTATACTTCATCTAGAGTTCTAAAATGGGTGACTAACACTGTAGATGGGGTGGGCCATTTTTAAATGGATACTCAAATACTATAATGAACACACATCCTCTCATAAAAACAAGAAAGAATTGACAGATAAGGTCTTCCCTTAAATAGCTCTACTCCATTTTCCAATAAACACTATTTTTTTCGTAGGACAGTAAACACTACTTTGCCCCTTCGTCAGTCCCATCTCTTAGTCATTTTATAAGACTTTTGGGTCAAAGAAGCCGGTTGCATTATCCTACCTCTTACGTTAGGAATAAGAAATAATAAAGTTGTGATATTTTGGAGCTATAATGCCAAGATTTTAGACAATAGAAGTCACATCTCTTGTTCTATTTGTGTCCCAACCACAACACATTCCACCCACAGACCACTTCTCATCCAAACCCACTAATCACAGGAAGGGCTAAAAAACAAAAGTCAAGGCATGCTTAGTTTGCTTACACATGCAAGATTGTCTCTAAGCTTACTCTGCAGAATTTTTTTTGGCAAAATGGTCACGGTATGTGTAGGAAAGTAAGAATGGGGAACATTCTTTATTAATTATTGATATCATTGGGTGAGATGTAAGTGCTCCATTTATCTGAAATTGACTGTCATGATGATAGTAGGTCATTGCTAACTGATTCATCCTCTTTGATGAATTTTTGTCACACAATGATTCATCCTCTAGAAAACCTCTCGCTCGATAAAATTCTGTTTTCACTTATTCCTTAGAGGATTAAAATCTTGTAGATATTTTCCTATTTAACTGTACAAAAATGATGGAAAGAAAGAGAAAATTCTGTACACACACAGAGAGAGAGAGAGAGAGAGAGAGAGAGAGAGAGAGAGAGAGAGAGAGAGAGAGAGAGAGAGAGAGAGAGAGAGAGAGAGAGAGAAATCGACTATCATTATCCTACTCTCCCTGATCGCCCTTTGGAAGGGGAGAAGTTGGAACGGTTATGTATATTGTGATCATTACAACAAGTTAAAGATAAGTGATGTTTATCTCCCAAAAAATTAGGAATCGGTTATAATATAAAAAACTAATAGATGGTTTAGATTAATCTAATATTAAACGGACGGTTAATATTAAAAGAAAGTGAAAATAAGATTGCAATACGTACGTCCTGTTACCACTCAACTTTTTTTTTTTCTTTTTAATTTTCCAAACTAATAATATTGATTTTAACCTGTGCGTTTGCACTCAAATACATTAGGGGTGAAATGAACGATTCAACCCTATGAATGAGAAAATGATTTTTTTAGAAATGCTTCGTTCTGTTCTTTCTTTCATCGGTTCTCGTGCACATATAGTAACCGAATTTTCTCAAATAACACTTTCCTATATTATTATTGTAAAATTGTTTTGAAGAAAAATATGAATAAAAACATAATATGATAAAAAGTAATAATGACATTAAAAGTTAAAGTTTCTTTCTTTTTTAATTTTTATTTAGACTTGCCAACTAAACACATGGCAATTTATTGAAAAACTTCCCTTGAATTGAATGGAAGCGCATAGAAAAAGGGGTCATATTGATTGCGCCCAAGGAGTTTGATTTCCAATTTATTTTTTTTTCTTCCTTGGGGGTATTTTTTTTTTTTTGGGGTGGGGGTTGTTGAGGTTCAATTTCTAATAATAATAATAGGGTTAGGGATCATTACCTAGTTGTGTGGTCATCGCACTAGTGTGGAGATCAATTAGGGGAGGTGCACAGGCTTCCAAGAGTAAGGGTAGGGTGCCGTTTCGCCACTGTGTCCAGCATAAGGACGCGTGACTAGGTAACAATCTTTTTATCCCTATTTTTTTGGGAGAAAAAGAAAATCCTGAAAGCCAACATGTGTAACCCATATGTCTAGACATAAAGGGGGGCATAATGACCACCACACAACTCATGAAACCCTCCCCTGTTAGTTCTTCTGCATGTATATACTCTCATTGGCTCACATACAAATGTAAACGCCACACCGTGTTTTAGAGAACCATCTCCCTTTTTTTTTAATAAACACGTATCAGGTGTCGATGAAAAGAAACTGAATACCCCATTGTTCTAACTCTTCTCTCGACAATGTTCATATAAGTTTTAAGCTGAAACTAACGAGATAGTCATGAGATCCTCTAGATAGTAACTCTTATTAGGATTGCCGGTACGAAACCTTTTTGCTGTTTATTCTACCACTAAAAATCACAATTTTCTTAATAAGTAGCAGACATAGGTGGATCCATGTGATATCATACAACATGTCCATCTTATTGGACAAATTAATTTCAGCCCTAAAGAAATAATAAAATAGTTCCAATTGAATCCATATAGTAAATAAAGAATTTAACTAACAAATCCAAAACAAAAATATGAAGACAAAACATAGAAAGTGATAGATATGATTTATGTCAGTTTTCAGGTTTTTATCAAGTTGACTCGCTTAACCTTTTCTATCTTTATAGTTATTTCTTAAAATATATGTTATATATGTTAAGTTACGATCAAATTATATGATAAGAGAAACAAAAATCTTGAAGGAAAAAACCTTGTAGCTAGTGTTTGGTTTCTCCAAAAATTTTCTAAAATGGTGTGATCAGTATAGGCTTTTGCATCAAACAAGAAACCTTTAGCTAGGTCATACATGAACTTCTATAATTAATCTTAAATGCTCACCTTAATCTTAGTAGCTAGTGTTTGGTTTTTCCAATGTGATCAATGTAGGCTTTTTCATCAAACAAGAAACCTTTAGCTAGGTCATACATGAAGTTCTATAGTTAATCTTAAATGCCCACCTTAATCTTAGTAGCTAGTGTTTGGTTTCTTCAAAATTTTCCTAGAATGGTGTGATCAATATAGGCTTTTTCATCAAACAAAAAACCTTTAGATAGGTCATACATGAAGTTCTATAATCAATCTTAAATGCCCACCCTATTTGACTTTATTTTAATTCTAGCAAAGAAAGCTATTACTCATCTTTTAAGTATAAAATGATTAATATATATATATATATATGGGAAAAAGAAAGGAATGCCCGTAGGTTACAATAGAATTAGGAAAGCTAGCAAACATTAGCCGTTGGATTAGCTGGGGCAAATCTACATCATTGAATTTTTATACTATATAAATATGTACAATCGGAATGCCTGACATATGATTGTGAAATACACCTGCAAGTACTGACAAAACACACTTTTTTTTTGTTCTCTCTCTCTCTCTCTCTCTCTCAACAACGGTGATTTTCCGGTGACGTTTCTCTTTGTTATTCCTTCGTAACGATTCGAGAATGTAGACTCGAGACTCAGTCAAACAAGGTGGGAGAGACCTCTAAGACATGCAACTTCGTCACTGTGTCCCTCACTAAACCCTTCTCTATTTTTTCCCTTTCTGGGTGTATCCTTCTTTTCTCTCTCAACAGTGTTTCTTTTTCTTTTCCGGCGACGTTCCTCTTGGTTTCTCACTCTCTTTTTCACCGCCGCCGTCGTCGTCAAAATTGTAGGGGTGTGCCGATTGCGATTTCAAATGAATCTATTTATTTGCAAGGTTAATCTAATTTTTTGTAACTCGTTCCCAATTTCATGTGGGAGATCAAGAAGATCACAATCTTGGAACTATAATATTAAGCATGAAGAGGGTGTGATCCCTAATTAGTTAAAATAAGGGGATCAAGAAGAGAGACCCATTTCACTAAGAAAAAAACAAAAAAAGATGAAGAGAGATCCATCGACTTCACTCCACCGCTTGCTTCCAACCCTCCCTGCAATCCCTAGAGAGAGAGAGAGAGAGAGAGAGAGAGAGAGTGCAATAGTGAAAGAGGGGTTTCAGTCACAGGAACACAGGCTTGAGCATGACGGAGTGGTAGATGCAGGGGGTGTGTTGGGGTTACAGACGTATTACGTTGGAGAAGAAGAAGAATGGGGAGGAAGAAACAGCTGGAAGAGAATACCTGAACATCAATGTCTGACTTACATCACTCTTCCCAAAAATACCGTATCTGGTTCAGTTCTATACTATTGTCAGTCTCTATGTATTTTAGTATTATAATAAAAATTTAAATCTGACGGTTTATATCAATTTCCAGCTAATCCAACAACCAGTGCTTGCTAGCTTTCCTAATTCTATTGTAACCTGCTAGCTTTTCTAAACCTCTCCCTATATATATAAATAAATAAATATATATATATATATATAAATAAATAAATAAATATATATATATAATTTTTATTGGACTGAAAATTTTCACAAAAGCATAGTGGTCCAAATCTTGGATCTCTTTGGGCTCTCAGCTATAATAATATTTTGATAGAAATGATAAATGCAAGTAACTAGTATTATAATATTAGAACATAAAACATATTTTTGAGTGTTTATCCTGAAAAGTATCAATTGTCAATCAAAAGGGAAACAATTATCATAATCCATCATCTTAAAAAATATTAAAATACGAAAACAAGTTGGTTCCTTAAAATTTTATTAATTTACTTTAAAATTTTCCCTAAGTTGCAATAGGGTCACCAGCCTTGGACTAAAATGGTTACCAAAAGTACATCTCGAGTTCGACTTGAGATATCCCTTCTCTATGCATGTGTAAGTCATGCGCTTGTCTCCTTTCGTTTTTTCTAGTATTATGTACTATGAAACCAATCAAGATGCATGATTCCATATATTCGTGAGGGTTTTCTATGATGGTCGAGTGCTATTAATTCAGATGTGTTTGAATCATAGAATATGCGTTTTGAGAAGAGAGACTAGGTGGGGGAACACCCCTTCTCGTGTGTTGGTATGGTAAGGAATCTACACACCAATGGCATGCGAATCTTTTTCCCTATAATAGATCATACTATGCATTAGTGATGTGATATATTTAATAATGGATAATTGATCATAATATTTTCCTTATATAAAATGTCTTATAAGATCTTTGATTTTAATCTCATTATTGTATTGATTCATTCGATCTACTTCCTAGAAGTTTTTCTTTACTGTGGTGAAGGAAATACCTATAAATCTAACATCATCATTACTCCTCCCTATTTGTTGGAGGTCAGAATACTTTTTATTATTCTTGATATTCATCGAAGTGCAGTTATGGGTAGTGGTGAGGGAGTATCTTCTTTATTGTGGGTGAAAGAAAACTGATCCAACTTTAGTAATAAATGAACCAACGTGTTATAAAACAAGCCACATGTTGTATGTTGGTCGATAGTTTGACTGTATGATTGGTGGTTCTGTGGTCTGAAGACTCCGAACAATTAGACAGTAAAAAAAAATAGAATATAACTAAATAGAGGGAGTTTCTGGTTTCCTTATTTTATATATATTTGATATTTTAAGTTTTATTTTGAGATATTTATACATAATAAATTAGAAGATCGATTTAACTGGGTAGACCAAGATGCCTAATAGTTTCCTTAATTCGAAACCTAAATGACCAATCTCCATTAAAGTCGCATATATATATATATATATATATTATGTAGGTTAGTTGTATTAGTTTAAGTGATGCCCTATTTTTATTTCTTAAGTGGAGGATATAAAATTCCTTTCAAGATGACGGGAATGAAATTTTATTTTTCTCTTTTTTCTTTTGGTAAATGAAATTTCATTATTCTCATGAGTCCCTTTTTTTATAGTAAATAAAATTTTACAGAAGTCCCACAATGATTTTTTTTTTTTGGGTTAAATGAAAATTTACAGGAGTCCCAACATGAAATTTTACAGAAGTCCTTTTTTCTTTTTTGGTAAATGAAATTTCATTATTCTCTATAGCTCTGTATTATACAGAACGTGAAGGAGTGGGGTAGAAGGAGAAAAACTCAAAGAAGAAAGGGAGAATGAAAGGAAGGAAGGAAGGAAGGAAGGAAGGAAGAAAGGGAGGGAGGGAGGGAGGGAGGGAGTGAGTGTTTCAAGCCACTAGGGTGGAAGGTTTCACGCCTCAGGGCAGGCATATTGCTACATCTTGGAAGTGAGAAAATTATTGGCAAAGGGATTCATGTAAAAAAGAGGAGATGGGGGTTTCACGCATAAAGGCAGAGCTAATATTACACGCACAAAGGCAGAGATGGGGTTTCAGCAGTTCGATAACTTTGATTTCTTACAAGAGTTACCTGATAAATAGTTCAAGTGTCTATTGCCAATACCTATACAAAGAAACTTTTTATTTTTCTTATTTTTTCCAAATGAAGGTAGATGCTTCATTTCATATGTATAATTGTATCTACATAAAAAATTTGTAGGATAATGATAGCTTTTGATAATGACATAATAAAATGTTACTTTCAAATTATTTTTGAAAATCCTTTTATACATTTAATTTAGAAAACTATTGGAAATAAAACAAAAAACACTTAAATAAAGGTGTCAAGTTCTAAATACACGTATATGAAAGTGTCATTTCACTCCATTTTTATGTAAAGATCCTCAATTTATATACAAAATGCAATACTGTCATATTGTTTCAAAGGGTGATGATTCGTTGAAAGAGAGTATGGATACCCATGAGAACACTTGCAAAAGCATCAAAAGAAGCAGGATATGTTTGGATGGTAGGGTCCATGCCGTCTTTTTGGTTCTCTTTCCTTTTT
>NW_024868076.1:0-69678 GCF_013358625.1 Macadamia integrifolia
CTTCTTCTTCGTCTGCGTCCTTTTATTTTTTCTTTGCTTCTTCTTCGTCTGCGTCCTTTTTTTTTCTCTCTTCTTCCTCTGCTTCTTCCTGTCTCTTCTTCCTGCTTCTTATGGAGGTTGCCGGGTCCTGTCCTGGCAGCACCGCTGCTAGTGCTTCCCTTTTTTTTTCCCTTGCAAGTAGACGTAGACTGTAATCTGTATTATGAATTTATGATTGCATGATTACTACTGTTGTGCATTAGTGTTCTTGAGCCCTGATTGACACCTGGCAAGTATTAGAGTAGCATGTCTGATAATCACGGCACTGGGTCAAGGTGCAGAGAGACGCAGAGAGACCTCTTGATATCCCTCCCGAGGTTTTTTTTTTTTTTTTTTTAAATTTATGGCGATGAGGAATCGGGCCGTTGAGCACAGGGTTGGTCAGGCCAAGAAACGCATGGACTGTCAGCATCGGAAGGAGGAAGACTGGAGGACGAGGATGTCGATGTTGCAGAGGTGGCGGCTTGAGGATTAAAGCCGACAACAGTAAGGATGCATTCTTGAATCTGCTCATCAGATAAATAGGGGAGGCGACACCTAGCAGCTTGAAATATGTTGAAAAAGGACGTTTGAACCGGTGGTGAAGCAGATGGGGCGAGAGGTAGATCGGCACCAATACCACGTTTGGGAATAAAGCGGGAACCCGTTAATGGTGAAATGTCAAATTTATCCCACCATTTAACGGAAAGATGTCTCTCCAAATGAGGAACATAACTCCATTCTTCAAATTCATCAGTAGTCATTTGATACCACCATTGGAAGATCCAGGGAACTTCGTAGAGGATAAAAAACTGAACGAAGAGAGCCCGAGAATCCAATGTCGGATTGAATTCTTGAAACTTGGTAACAGACTGCCGAAGAGTAGGAGGAAGAAATTCTGTTGGTGGTCCCCAAGTGAAGAACCATTGAAGAAACCAGTTTGACACACCTAATAAGGTGTGTTGAAGTCGAAACTTTACAAACCAGGAATGGGTCTCATGATCGTTCTGATATAAGAATATCATGTCCCAAGCTTTAACATAGTCAGCATAATCATATGACCTGAGTTTAAGGCCGGTGACATCATTGAAATCACTTTTGAACGAGGGAGAAGATCCCCATTCACGATCTCGAATGATGTTAATTATATTGAGCTTCGAATAAGCCCGAACATGCGCGGATCTATAATTGTGCTGAATTTGAGCACTTTGAGTTTCTTCAAGAATTCTTTCATAGAAAAAACGAGTTTTAACACCAGTAGAGGGATGAAGGTGGTCACGGAGGTAGATGGTGGCAATTTCAGAAGGAGTGTGACGAAGATGGATGGTTTCAACAGGAATAACTGGGATAAAATTTGTTGCTATGAAAGGGGAATTATTGGTTGGCCTTAGGATTGAGGCAGGTAAGGGAGACTAAGAGGAAATAGGAGAAGGGTGTTCTTGGAGTTTCCTGGAGGAGGATGAGGCAACTTCTTTATTGGTGGTAACAGGGACTACAACCTTCTGTTTAGGAGCCCTGCAAAAATTCTCGAGTTAAGAAATCAGGTAAACTGTTAGTACTGTCTTTAATAAATTCAATATCAAAATAAAAAATAGAGAGGAGTGACTGCCATCGTGCAAAGATTTGTTTTGAGGCAAGATTTTTGACATCCTTTTCAAGAACATCCTTAGCCGCCTTACAGTCGACTCGTACTAAAAAATGTCGGTTAAGAAGATCACTTTCAAATTTAGTTATACACAGGACAAGTGAAAGAATCTCCTTTTTTATTGTTGAATATTTTTGTTGAGTGGGGTTCCAAGTACCAGAAGTAAAACGTACTAACACTTCATTGGGAAGATTAGGACACTTTTGCTTCAAAATACCACCGTAGCCAAATTCGGAGGCATCAGTCTCAACAATCTTAAAACAATCAGGTCGTGCTAAGCTTAAGCACGGAAGGGTTTTAGCTTTAAGCTTGATTTTTTTGACAGAGTCAGTATGTACAGATGGCAATGGTTCAGGCTGATTTTTAAGCCGATTAAACAAAGGTTTGGCATCCTTTGCTAAGTCTTTATAAAACTCAGCAATGTAATTTAGGCTACTAAGAAACCTTTGGAGTTGGGTCTTATCTGTTATCTTATCAGGAAATTTATCTGCAAACTGAATGGCTCGTTCTATGGGAATGATAGATCCGAAAGAGATATAATGTCCCAAGAAGCGAACATTAGTTTGAAACAATTTTATTTTCTTTGCAGAAACAACGAGTCCTGCTTGACGAATAACAGAGAAGAACAGATTTAAATGTTTCCAATGTTGAGAAATGTCCTGAGAATAAATAAGGACATCATCAATATACACAATTATAAACTGTGAATATTGATTAAAGATTTGATTCATTATATTTTGAAATTCAGAAGGAGCATTCTTAAGACCGAAAGGCATAACATTCCATTGTTACTGGCCGAATGGGACAACGAAAGCTGTCTTATACCGATCGTTTTCTGCTATCTGAATCTGCCAGTATCCGGACTTCATATCGAACTTAGAAAATACGCTAAAGGCGTATAGTCTGTTAAGAAGATCCCTCTCATTAGGGATGGGATACCGGATCCATTTAAGAACCTTATTTAAGTGTTTGTAATTGATTACCAATCTGGGTGCACCTCTTTCAATTTCAGCATTATTGTTTACATAGAATGCAATGCAACTCCAGAGAGACTTACTTGGTCGAATAAGACCTTTGGCAAGGAGTTCTAAGATTTCCTTTTGACAAGTTTCCCGTAAAAGATCAGGCATTTGAGCTGCCCGAGCTTTGGTAGGGATCTGGTTTTCAGAAAAATTATCTTCATATGGAAGAGTAACAATACGAGTTTTCCTAGACCAGAATGCCGTAGGAATATCATAACAGACTTCCTTTTCAAGTTGAGCTTAAAAGGTTTTAACTCTAACTTGAAAACTAGGGTCATTAATTTTTTGTTGTATGCTCTTTTGTAGGATTTCAGATGATAAAGAGCATATAAACTTTTCTTTGGACTGTACTTGAGCCCTGATTTCATTCACCGAGTGAACCTTAGGAGGCTCGATGGAATGAAAAGTAATAAGGTGATTTTGAATCACCAAGTGAAGACCAACAGTATCAATTTGTAGAGGATATAGCTGGGATAAAAATGGAGTGCCTAGAAGTACAAATTGAGCGAGTCATTTTACCATTATAAAAGGAGTCTTCAGGCAGTATCCATTACAACAGATAGAAGCAGAGGGGAGTTTATATCCGATCTCCATTCTATATCCGTCAGCAGTAACCAATTTCTGAGTGGTCTTTTCAAAGTATCTAGAAGGTACAAGTCCTTCGTTGATACAATTTATATCAGCGCCTGAATCAATTAAGGCGATAGTTTTAAGGCTAAACTCATGATTAACAACGATGTCAATCATTACATGCCATCTATGAGTTTGAACCTTTTGAATAGTTAAAACTTGAGCATCTTCAGAAGAAACTGCAGCAGGAGATGCAGAGGTACTAGCTACTATAGGTTGAGGTTGAGTTGCTAGTAGATCCTTAAAGGAAGCTTCTTCTTCTACATTTGGCTCAAAGTTTTGTGAATTGTAAAGTTCAAGAATCTGGATTCTTTGCTTAAGATTTTGAACTTCAGTTTTAGTTTCGTTGAGGTCCTTTCTGAGTTCCTGAATCGTAGGTTCTCGAGTAAGAGATGTGGCTTTAACTCGATTTATTATAGTTTTAAAACTATAATCTTGAACCTTGGGTTGAGCAGGAACAGGGCTAGGCCTAGTATTATCCTTAACTAAGGTTATATACTCGTGTAAGAGTTGAGCCTTAGTGGTAGGATCATTAACTTGGTCAATGGTTTTTAGAAGGAATGATTCTTCAGAAGAAAGAACCATCAAACCATTTTCTTTAAGCATAGCCTGATAAGGATCACAACTACAGTGAGGAGTCTGGGATTTAGACTTAGAGGAATCACTATCGAACTCAAGTTGAGCAACATCTTGATCTGAGTTGGACTCAGAGTCTGGCTCAGGGTCAGAAGAGCTGTATAGTAAGACTCTTTCAAGATTTTGCTTCTGAGAATCTTCAATTTCTAAAGCATTGATTCTAGCTTTAGTTCGACAGTTATTCTTATAGTGTCCTACCTTTCCACATTTATAACAAACAGGAGATTTGTTTGGAAAAGTATTTTGAGGACGAGATTTGGATAAGCGTTTCTTGAAAAAGCGCTTTGGCTTAGTCTTATATTGTTTAGCCTGGTATTTAGGCTTGGAAAACTTAGAGAGTTTCCTATGAGTTTTATTTGGACCTGAGGGACGAACCTTTTCAAATCCAAATTGTTCACAAAAATCTCCGAGTTCTCGGAATCCAGCTTGTCTCTCTTTAGACAATTGTTTCTTTAATTTAAGGTCTGTGCAGAGTTGAAGACCTTCATTGCATACTTCAGCAGCTAATTCCCCGTATGTATATTGCTCGAAGGAAATAGTGCCATTATGCTTTGCTTTAAGTCTATACCGGACCTTTTGAGCAAATAAGGGAGGTAGACCAGAGAGAAACTTTTCTTTCCATATGGCATTGTTACAATCCTCTCTAGAAAAGACTTTAGCAAAAAAGACATCTCTATACCATCTGTAATGAGATAGTGTAGGACATCTAAGATTCATTAATTGTTCTCTTGTTCGATCAGCTATGATTTCAGCTGGTCCAACAAAGTGAAGAGTTATGGTGTAAACCAAAGTGTTAACCGCATCTTCTTTGTTAACATAAACAGTTCGCTGGGCATAGTTGCCATCAGCTAATTGTTCAGTTAGCTGTTGCAGAACACGGGTTATAGCACCTATAATCTGCTGTTTAACATCTTCAGACAGATAAAAATCCCACCAACCACGAAGTTGGCCGAAAAATTCAGTTGCCATCATTTTAGCAACATCTGAATCAGATGAATGATTAAGTTTTGCTGTTATAGCATACATAAGCATCTGTTTCAGGAGATTGATGATTTGGTATTCGGACAAACCATCAATATTCCACTCGAAAAAAGTATTACCTTCGATCGGGAAATTGGCAGGTCCTCCTTCTACTTCAAATTGAATATCGACAGGAGAAGGTCGAGGGTAATAATAATTTGTAGGAGCGGTAGGCATAACTTTTCGAGCTCTTCGCATAACTTGATTAAGCTGAGGAAGAGACTCAGGAACTGCTGCCTGCTGAGGTAGCTTAGACTGAAATTCTTTCTCTGCAAATTCTATTTCATAATCAAAGGGTTCAACAAGAGAAAGAGTTGGGGCCTGGCTGTCTTCTAGTTTATCCTTAGTTACCTGGAGTTTTTGGAGTCGGGTAACGATTTCATCAAGAATAGTAGACTCCGTTTTCTTTTTAGGAATGTCCAGGGTAGGACCATAGGAGGAGGTTTAAACAAGACAGACTGATTACTTCTGGGTTGAGAAGTAAAAGTTGGCCAAACATACTTAGATTTAGTATGAGATGTACACAGAGTAGAGTTCCTTAATGAGTCTACTATCGTCTCTATACGATCAGTTTGACTTCCAATAGACTGAAGACAAAGGTTAGTAAAGTTATTTTGTTCAACAACTTGACTAAGTTGAAGTTCAGTCAAAGGAGCAGAAGTTCAGCTAGAAGTTTTAAGCGGAACGGCTGATCTATGGTCACCTATTTTTAAGGCTTGAAATGGAGGATGAACAGATTCAATTTTTGTTCCGTCCTTGGAGACATAAGTGGTGGTTACCTTCTTGATCTCACTAACCTGGTGAGAGTTAGAGGATCTATTAAGAAGATACAGTTTTAACCACGAGAAAAAGGGAAGATTAATTTGATGAGTTTCCATATGAGAAACCCATTTCTCATGAAGCTCTTGCCGCTCAGAATTAGAAGGATAATGTTCTTCAAAAATTTTTCTTTTTCCTTCATTCTTAGCGGATCTATATTCCTGGATTAGGAATTTCTTATTAATTTGGAATTTGGGTTCTTCTGTGATATGAATCATCAGAATTCCTAAGGCTTGCATATCAGATGGAGTTGGAGAAGAGGATCCAGTTTCTCTATTTATAGGAGCAAGAGTAGGCTGATATTGAGCCTGGGAGTGGTCTCTTGGTAGAGGACCATAAATAGGTTGATTAACTTGGGAAGGTGTATGATTTGTACCCTGAAGATTAATGATTCCATCATAATTCTCATTCTGAACTCTAGAAGTAGAAGCACGAGAGGGTGCTTGATACTGAGGATTGTTAGAAAAAGAAGAAATTACAGAAGAGGCTGATCTCCTAGAATCATGAGATCTACGGTCAAAAGTAATTTCCACATCACCAGAAGGAAGCTGAGTGATACATGATGGGGAAGTTCTCATGGGTGACTGAGGTTGAGCCACAGAGGTTAAGGTCTAAGAGTCAGGAAGGTTTATTTCTGACCATTTGATACATCTAGGCACAAAAACTTGAGATCTTTCAGAATTAGCCTGGAAACAGACGGTTTGACCTTTTGGATCTATAACCTTAGCATTACGGGCACAGGTTGTCATTGCCTTATAATAGATACGATAGATTACTGCAATATTCTGCGTGCCTGGGAGAATATCGTATCCATGAGTTCTTAAGGTAATAACAACACCATTTAAAATATTTAGATCTGTGAGGGACATTGGAAGGTTGGGTCTACTTTGAAAATAGATAGGTCCTTCACAGAGACTGGTCTTAACAAGACCCATTAGAGATTCATTAAAATTATTCATTCTTGCATCTCTAATGGCAACAAACACTGCACTATTCAACCCTGGGAGAGTTAAGGGTTTTAGGGCGACCTGAACTAGGCCGATGTGGATAAACTTAAATCCACGCTCTCTATGCCTCTGGATCTGAGAGCTGGTCAAGAGTTGAATTTGCTCTTGATCAGAAGCAAGAGTATGTGTGCTTTCGCATGTCTTAATAACATAGTCACTATGAAATGCGAAAGTACCTTTATGGTATACCTCGGATTCAAGTATTCTAGGTATGGTATAATTATTTATAGCAACTTCTAGGTTGTGAAAAACCACTTCTTCGGAATTATGGACTGAGTCTTGAGTCCTTCCGGATGTGCTAGCCTCAGAAGATGAAGATCTTCGAGAATTGGAGCTAAAGTATGAAGCCATGCTATAGAGGTTCGAGTCAATAAGGGTCTCTGGTCAATATATCCTACTGTCAATCCCGCCTACTGTCAATACCTTTTCGCCTTCAAAGCCTATCTGCGGCAACACGGCTGAGTACGACTTGGGTGTAGGTCGACACGACTTGGGTGTAGGTCTATACGACAAAGGGTGAAACACTACCAACTTAATGGTCCTTACGACTTTGGCACCTGTTCTAACTTGGCTCTGAAACCATTTACTGCCAGGATCACACAGATCAGAGATTATGCGAGGGAAGCTATCAGACTGAGCAGTTGTTTCTTCTTAGCACAGAGTCTTGCTAATTCAAGGGTTTCTAACCGATGAAGGTTAGAGAAGTGGTCTGGATTTTCAGCAAATAAATGAATATAAAAATTATATAAGCATAAGAAATATCAATTAGACTATCAATCCAAGCAATATCTTCTTTTAATTTTCTAATTGCTAACATAATACATGAAAAGCAAACTAAAAGAAGTAAAGGAAACTTACATAAGAGACCTTGATTTTACAAAAGAAGATGGAAGAAAACAACACTTGATTACAAAACTTCACTACTCACAAACACTCACAAAACTGTTTACAGAACACTCAAAAGAACACTCACAATTTACAGACACTCTAGGACTTATTTCGTGGTGTATTCTTCGGTATTATTTTTCGATGTCTTCCATAGATGAGGAGCTTCTCCTTTTATAGATGGCGGACACCAAACTTCAACAAATTATGGTTGAGAGATGCTGATGGGCCTTGATGGAGATGGCGTCGAATAGGCATTCAATCAACCGAAAGTGAAAATTGAACAGCCTCAAGATAAAGTGTTACTTTCAAAAAGTAGGTACACCTAATAAGGTGTGGGGTAGTTGTCAAAAGCTGATAAGCTTCCGTCGAAAGATATTTTGTCGGTAGTCCAAGTGTGTGACTGAAATTAAGCCACGAAAAGAGTCTCTGGCATTCCACGTGGGAGGACCCACTGTTTTCCAGAAGAGTCTTAAGTTAGGTGAATTATTAAAGTGTCCACCCGTGACACTCACTATAATTCGCTTATAGTGCTGCGTGACGCATGCCAAGACGTCAGTCTGACTAAAGTGGCACTAGGTGTGGATGCTTGACACCTGGCAAGTATCAAAGTAGCGTGTCTGATAATCACGGCACTGGGTCAAGGTTCAAGCATCCACACCTAGTGCCACTTTAGTCAGACTGACGTCTTGGCATGCGTCACGCAGCACTATAAGCGAATTATAGTGAGTGTCACGGGTGGACACTTTAATAATTCACCTAACTTAAGACTCTTCTGGAAAACAGTGGGTCCTCCCACGTGGAATGCCAGAGACTCTTTTCGTGGCTTAATTTCAGTCACACACTTGGACTACCGACAAAATATCTTTCGACGGAAGCTTATCAGCTTTTGACAACTACCCCACACCTTATTAGGTGTACCTACTTTTTGAAAGTAACACTTTATCTTGAGGCTGTTCAATTTTCACTTTCGGTTGATTGAATGCCTATTCGACGCCATCTCCATCAAGGCCCATCAGCATCTCTCAACCATAATTTGTTGAAGTTTGGTGTCCGCCTTCTATAAAAGGAGAAGCTCCTCATCTATGGAAGACACCGAAAAATAATACCGAAGAATACACCACGAAATAAGTCCTAGTGTCTGTAAATTGTGAGTGTTCTTTTGAGTGTTTGTGATTAGTGAAGTTCTGCAATCAAGTGTTGTTTTCTTCCATCTTCTTCTGTAAAATCAAGGTCTCTTATGTAAGTTTCCTTTACTTCTTTTAGTTTGCTTTTCATGTATTATGTTAGCAATTAGAAACTTGAAAGAAGATATTGTTTGGATTGATAGTCTAATTGATCTTTCTTACGCTTATATAAAATTTTATATTCATTTATTTGCTGAAAATCCAGACCACTTCTCTTACCTTCATCGGTTAGAAACCCTTGAATTAGCAAGACTCTGTGCTAAGAAGAAACAACTGCTCAGTCTGATAGCTTTCCTCGCATAATCTCTGATCTGTGTGATCCTGGCAGTAAATGGTATCAGAGCCAAGTTAGAACAGGTGCCAAAGTCGTAAGGACCATTAAGTTGGTAGTGTTTCACCCTTTGTCGTATAGACCTACACCCAAGTCGTGTCGACCTACACCCAAGTCGTACTCAGCCGTGTTTCCGCAGATAGGCGTTAAAGGCGAAAAGGTATTGACAGTAGGCGGGATTGACAATAGGATATATTGACCAGAGACCCTTACTAACTCGAACCTCTATAGCATAGCTTCATACTTTCGCTCCAGTTCTCGAAGATCTTCATCTTCTGAGGCTAGCACATCCGGAAGGACTCAAGACACCGAAAAATAATACCGAAGAATACACCACGAAATAAGATAGAGTCCTAGAGTGTCTGTAAATTGTGAGTGTTCTGTAAACAGTTTTGTGAGTGTTTGTGAGTATTGAAGTTCTGTAATCAAGTGTTGTTTTCTTCCATCTTCTTCTGTAAAATCAAGGTCTCTTATGTAAGTTTCCTTTACTTCTTTTAATTTGCTTTTCATGTATTATGTTAGCAATTAGAAAATTAAAAGAAGATATTGCTTGGATTGATAGTCTCATTGATCTTTCTCATGCCTATATAGAATTTTATATTCATTTATTTGCTGAAAATCCAGACCACTTCTCTAACCTTCATCGAAAGTGAAAGTTGAACAGCCTCAAGCATTAGTGTTGTGCATTAGTGCTATTCTTTTTCTCTTATGAATTTTTTTTACTACTGCATGATTCCTTCTTCTCCTGCTAGTGCATTTCCCTACTACTATAGATAGACTGTAGTGCATTAGTTATTATTTTTTAGATTGTAGAGTGCATTAGTTATTCTTTTTTAGATTGTCGAGTGCATTAGTGGCAGTGCAATGCTTCTTCTCTTATGATTTTTTTTTTACTACTATTGACTATTGTGCATTAGTGCAATGCCTTCTCTCATTTTTATTTCTTATTTTTTGTTACTTAGTTTCTTTTGTTGTTCCTTATGTTTGTGTAGTACTGTAGTTTATTCAAATAGATATGGCTACTAGTGGTAGTGGCGGGCCATCTGCTAGCACTGGAGCATCAACATATGATATAAGCAAAGACCCAACTAGGAAGGCCAAATCAAAAGACCCCGGGCGGAAGTATGGATATTGGCCAATCTTAATGATAAGAACTTAGTGCGATGTACACTTTGTGGAAAAGATGCCAAAGGAATAATCAAAAGGCTTAAGCAACATTTAATTGGTGGGTATGGAGATATATCAAAGTGCCCAAAAACAACTGCAGCAATCGCTAGAGAGATGCATGAAGCTATCATGCGAAATCAGAAGAGGAAGCCTGATGTATTTTATGAGGATTATTCTGTTGATCATTAGCAGGGAGAGGATTTGCCTGAAGAGATAGAAAGTGGAGGGCAACTCCAGTCTGGTGCACCAAGGCCCCCAACTATAGACTCCTCAATAAAGAACCTTGTGCCAAGCTCTGGAACATCTTCCAAAATGAATAAAGCTAATGTTATTACACAAGTGGCAGTAAAGGGTCCGATAGATTCTTATCTTCGACGGACTCCTGAAGAAATAGTTGGTGAGAGGAGGTCTAAAAGTTCTACCTAAACAACAATACAAAGCATCATAAGATCAAATGTAAACAAAAAGAAAACTAATGCTGTTGCAAAATGGTTTTATGAAGCTGGCATCCCATTCAATACAGTCAAGTTAAGGAGCTTTGAGGAGATGGTTGATGCCATTGAGCAGTTTGGGTCAGGATATAAGCCCCCTTTTTACCATGAGTTGAGAGTGCCCTTACTACAGGATGAAAAAGCTCAGATTGACTGTATCAATAAGAAATATGAAGATTATTGGAAAAAGCACGGGTGCACTCTTATGTCTGATGGGTGGACTGACAAGAGAGGTAGACACTTGATTAATTTCCTTGTCAATTGTCCATTGGGGACTTATTTTATGGGCTCTGTAGATGTATCTAGTGAGTCTCAATATGCAGACATGTTATTTCAGCTGCTTGATAGTAAAATTGAAGAAATTGGGGAGGATAATGTGGTACAAGTAGTTACAGACAATGCAGCTAATTATGTTGCAGCTGGTACAATGTTGATGCAAAAACGGAGTAAGCTTTATTGGACTCCTTGTGTAGCTCATTGTTTGGACCTCATGTTAGATGAAATTGGCAAGTTGAAAGCTTATAAAACAACAATAGAGAGGGCAAAAACAATGACAAGTTTTATCTACAGACATTACAAACTTGTTGATGCTTTGAGGAAAAAGACAAATGGGATAGATCTGGTGAGGTCTGGAGTTACAAGATTTGCTACCTCATTCTTGACACTACAAAGTTTGTACAAGAACAAGGATGCCTTGAAGCAATTATTTGTATCTGATGATTGGAATAGTTCTAAGTTGTCGAAGACAGAGGCAGGTAAGAAAGTACTTGAGACAATACTTGCACAAACATTCTGGAACCGTATACTAGATTGCTTAAGAGCATCCCAACCAATTTTAGTTGTCTTGAGGTTAGTAGATGGTGATGAGAGGCCTGCATTGCCTGAAGTTTATTTGGCAATGGAAATAGCAAAAAAAAGGATAAAAGTAAATTTTTCCAACAAAGAACGGTCATGGAAGAAGGTGCTAGCAATTATTGATGACCGTTAGGAGGTCCAAATGGATCGACCTTTATATGCTGCTGGCTTTTACCTAAATGCTAGTAAATATTTTGACTACATCAATGATGAGAGACTCCCTTTTGAAGAATCATGTAAAATACAAGATGCATTCATGGCAGTTATTGAAAAGATGGTGTCCGACTTAGCTATGCAAGACAAGATCATACGTGAGTCTCAAATGTACAGAAAAGGTGAAGGTAGCTTTTCAAGGATTTTGGCTATTAAACAACGGAAAGCCGGTGAAGGAGCATTGGATCCTAGTAAGTACTAAGTATTTTTTTTTTTAATTTTAATAAGTATTTAACAATGTGTATCTAATTTTTTCCTTATATATAGTCTCTTGGTGGGAAACACATGGATCTTCGGCCCCTACACTTCAATAATATGCAATACGCATATTAGGCCTTTGTTGCTCCGCTTCCGGTTGTGAGCGCAATTGGAGCACATTTGATTTTGTAAGTATTTTTTAAATATTAGTTCATAATTATACTTCTTACATCTATTTCTTGACTTAAATAAAGAGGTATTTATGTATTCAGATTCACACCAAGAAGAGGAATAGACTAGAACATCAGCGCTTGAATGATCTAGTCTATATCCAATATAATCGTCGGCTTCATTCAAGGTTTCAAGAAAGAAGGGAAAAGGGCAGCAATTATGATCCATTAATTCTTGATGAAATGAATTGGAGTAGTGAATGGATAACAGGGGAGCAAGAAGATGGAGATTTAGTCCATCCTGGAGACGACCTCACATGGGGAGATGTTGATAGAGCAGTTGGTGCATCTACATCGGTTGGGGGTCGTAATTTACCTAGGAGGGCTCAAGGATCAACAAGTGCAGCCAATATTTGCTACACACGTCGTGGTAGGGGGAGGGCCACTGTTGAGGAATCGTCAGATGATGAAGTTGAAGAAGAGGTCCACGATGTTGTGCGTGATGATGAAGATATTGAAGAAGACTTTGGTGATGGGCCAACTGATTCTATGAGTCAGCAACAACAGGAGGGAGAAGAAGTAGATGTTGATTTGTTAGCTTGATTATGGTTAAACAAGAACAAAGTTTAGCTTGATGGTTTATTTTGTTGTTTTAAAATTCATAATTTCATACTTTAAAGCTTACTAAAGTTTAGCATTTTGGTTTATTTTTATGTTTCTCAATTTCCATTAGGTGTTTTTAATTCTCCCCGGGTAGGATTGGAACCCATGGCCTATCACCTATCATGAGTCATGACTCATATATTAAGGAACAAGGTTTCTCTTGTTGCTTAGTGCTTTAGTGTCACTAACTTATACATATTGATTGACAGGGGGTTAAACATTAAAATATCATGGTTCATGGACTCATGGTCTATGATGGACTTTGTGGATCTCGTTTTGGGCATCATAGAAGTAAGTATATCTAACTACATACTTAAATAGTTAAATATTATATTCTTTATAATATTTCATTAGGAATTATATGTTGTTATGCCTTTTGTTTTATTTATAGCTTTTTTTTTATGAATAATTTGTTCATTTTTTGTTGTGTTTTCTCATGTTAGAAAATATATATCACTTTGCAATTTGCATTGATATGAATTTCATGTTGAATGTTGATTCTTGTCTCTTGATGTTGCTTAAAGTGTGTACTTTTTTCCCTTGATGTTGCTTAAAGTCGTGCTTCTTGTATTTTGATATAACTTAAAAGCTTGATTTTTTACAAGCAATTTAAAATTAAGTATATCATTGTTATACAGTTATACTAGATATAATAGATATATTAAAAAAAAAATAGTAACGTCTTTTTTTGCGCCTAATTCGCCGTAAGGCGGGCGCCTTCTCGCTTAATCGCTTAAACAGCCCTCTAACGCCTTGGTTCGCCTTGTCGCCGTGACAACTATGGCGATGACAAAGGCAATCTCATAGCCACCCAAATTGGAGTACTGGCGAAGGATTGCAAAGACAAAAGTGGTTGAGAAGGAGAGAGCAACATATGATGATTGGTCGAGGAAGTGAATCAGGTTTAGTGTAGAAGGCAAGGCCCTTCTGTTGCTTGGTATCTTTTATGCAAGTCAGCAAGAGGAGGCCATTGGGTGTGATCTTGGCTATGCCGTCCAAGCTCAAGTTAGCTCCTCTGAAGCCACAGTAGGTGAAATCAACTTCTTTTCCCTATGAAGCTGCTCCAAAATTACTCACGATGAGGAACAAAATCGTAAGCTTAAAAACAGAAAACAGGCTTCCGGATTCTGGAACCTTAAACACTCCTCTTCCTGTTCAAAAAAGGGTAAAAGGGTAAGTGATGTAGATCAGACTTGCACAAGGAAGGGGCTGCTAGCCCCATCAAACCAAGCCCAGATTTGGTTTCCTTTTTGGGTCCTTCTGGCCAGCTCAGCAGCAACTGTTAGAATCTTCAAGAAAATATCTACTGATTTCAGTCTGGAGCTATATTGCCTTAATATAAAGATACAGCTGGAGAAAAATAAAGGAAGTTACTGTTCACGTGAACAGTAACCAGCCCAATATTTCTTCAAGAATGTGTTGCCTTTTTGGTGTTTAGAATCTTTGTTAGACAAGTAATTAATTTAGGAATGTTTTAGTTGATTAGTTTCCTAGTTACTTTCCTTCTCTTGTTAGTTTCCTATTTTTGTAACCTTATATTATGAAGGAGCTGCTGTGCCTATTTAAGAGGCTAACTGATTGTAACTGGGGGAGATTTAATTAACGAAAATTTAAGTTACATTCATGGCTGAGATAGCTTTATTTGAGAGGTGAGATGCCTAACCCATTGAGGGGTGTGATTCCCAGAACCTGAGGGGTGAGATACCCATTCCATTATTCCCTTTCACCCTTCTCAACCCTCCATCTGTTCTATTTTCTTTTCTTTATTTCCTTCTTTATCTGTGCTTGTGAGAGAGAGACCTGAGAGTATTTTTTTTAAAGTATCGATTGAAGGTCCAACAGAGCCAAGTTGCAGAATAAGGATCCGTTGCAGAACCAGCCATCAATTCTCAGAAGTTAAGGTATTGGACAGAATTGATCAAGTCTGCTTCCCAGTTTTTGGCCAGCACTTAGAAGCCCAGCAGAGGAATTAAAGGGCTGATCTAAGGAGGGCCATCAGTCAGTGTCTTAGCTCCTGCAGAAGCCGTCAAACTCCCATCACAGGTGCTCCCCTGTTCTGGTCGAACCCAGTTCTGTCTGGGATTTGTCTTCTGTTGCTGAACTTGGTTTTCTGGGCTATTTCTTGCTGCTGCCGGTATTTTCTGGGTGAGTCCTGGTTCTCTTGGGACAGTGTTGATCTTCTAAATTTCTGGGTTTTGTTTCCTCTGTTTCTACTACTATTTCTGATTTCTGTTAAGGCTAATTAGAGGGTCAGATTTGAATTGGTTTGAGCTTACATATTGGAAGTTATTACCTAGCGTAACCTACTTCTACATTAGTAAGTTTACCCTTCTTCAAGGGTGGTTTGGCCATTTGGAAATCTCTAACCCGCTGACATCATCACTTAACCGGAATCAACTAATGGAGTGGAACTAGAAGGAATTTTGTTATGCAAGTGTGGGTGGTACTTGATATTTCACAAAAAGTTTGGTGTGACATGAAATGATGAAATTCAGGTTAGTTACAGGGGTGGTACAAGAAATTTTCCCTACAAGAAAAAAAAAAGAATTAAGATTGTCATTGTCATATCTCTTTTTTTTTTTTTTTTGGGGGGTGATGGAAATATAAAATCTACCATCCAATCATTGGACTTGTGGAAGGAGAAAGAAGATACAGATGTCAAAAAACACAACAGAGACTACAATCACTGGGAACCACTAACAATTGATTGACAGTACTTTCAGTTTCAGCTATCAAATTGTGGTAAGATTACATCCATCTAAGAATCAAGTGCTCCCAACAAAATGTTCCAAGTATTGGTCACTGAAGCTTAAGACTTTCCTTACCTAAGATATAAGAAAGCCTCCATGGGTGCCACTAACATTTATTGCTTACCTAGGTAAGTAGCATATTTTTTTTATTCATTCTGCCACTTCCTAGAACCGGAAACCACCAATTTATATTTATTTTGTTTTTAAGTGATTAAATCTATAGGGAAGATGGAAGTCCACCTCAAAATCACCTAGTTTAATATTCTTTGTTGTACCTGGGAATCACACAAGACAAATTCCTATGTCAACTTATTTGGCGGCTTTGGCATGACTATGCATGTAAAGAAGTGCAGCCAACACAAAATAATGATTAAACAAGGAACCAAATCCCAACTTACTGCACAGCCAGGAAGCCAGCATAGCAGAGTTTCGAAATTGAACATTCATGCAATCTGAGCTAATCCATGTCTTGCTTGTTGTTTGCAATTTGGATCATCATAAAATTATTGTCTAGCTAGTAAGTAGATAAAGAATGCACCCAGTGCCCAAGGTTCACACTACAGCAAAATCTGGGGAGGGGCATATGAAAGCAGCCTTAACCCCCATTTTTTGTGGAGGTGCTGTTTCCTTGTTTGAACCTGTGACCACTAGGTTGCAATAGAGCAAACTTACCGCTGCACTAAGGCCTGTCCTCTGCGCAACGGTAAGGTTGTTCCATTGCGACCTAATAATCTCAAGTTTGAGTTAGGAAACAGCCTCTCCATGAAGCGGAAGTAAGGCTGTGTACATGACCTTCCCCCAAACCCTACAGTGGCGGGAGCCTCCTGCATTGAGTACGCCTCTTTAGCTAGTAAGTAGATGTTGAGATAAATGCGAGGCAAGCCTAAGACCATAAACGATAGAATCAGAAACCAACTTTTATGAATAAATCTGGGGGAAGCAACAATAGATGAAAACAGGAGAACAGAGATAGTTCCGTACATGTACAGTAAAGCAGACTACAGAAGCAGACATGGTGCAATTTGAAGATGTTCAAAGGATAAAGAGGAGCAGAATGGCCTAAAACAATATTATTTGCAAACTGATTGAGGAAATGGCCCAGAAGGAGCAGAATGTTGGAACAGGATTTGTGTGGCCACCCAATTAGCCAAGTCATAGTTGAGTATAGTTGTGTAATCTTCCGCCAATCACTTTCACTTCATACCATGTAGAAAAGACCAGAATGCATAACCGCACAACAAATCATATGGATCATTCATATGCTATGGAGAATCCAGAATACTTATTTAATTTCATATCATGGGTTCATAGCCCATAGGTCCTTGAGACCAAGGATGGAAAATTGACCAAGGTCGGCATATCAACCGGGATCAGTAGGATTACTGGCTCAGCAAACCACTTGTGGGTTTATAGTATGAGAAGTGTCAGAAGTGCCTTAACTGCATGTAAAATAATACAATTATTCATACCTTTTCAAGACCACCACGGGACGTTACCTCCACGAAAAGGCAATGTAGATCCAGGGCCTTTCCTCCCATGGTAGGCACCCTGTCAAATCACAGTGCAAAATGAAGACTAAAATGAAGGACTTTCTCTGCTCTCATGTAGGAATCAGATGGTTAGTACATGAGTGTGAATCCAACATACATTAAATTTCATGGCACACACAACACTGCCAATTTGGCAAGGCAACATCTTCAAAATGCTAAGTTAAATAACAAATGCATTGATCTAAATAACAGATTACTCCCATTGAATTTGAATTTTTAGTTTTCACCCATAGAGATCATGGGTTTTTCATACCATTTCACGTCTATCCAGAATCATATATAACCTAACAAATGCCCCATGTACATAGACAAGTGAAAAAATCAACTTCATTATGTTGCTAAGAAGTAAGAACTCAAGGATCCATCAAGTGTTCGCATTCGGTTTCCACAAGAAACACAACAGCGGTATCATGCTACAAGGATATTTTACAAAAAAAAAAAAAAAAGCACAAAGAAAAGGCTAAACAAAACAGCATGTACCAACTTCAATAAAAATAAAAAAATTAATACAATAATTGAAGGAGGTTGAGAGCTAGAAAACCACTCTCCAAGAAGGCAGTCCACAAAAATCAGTGAATGTAGAAAGGCATAAAGTCTATGGCAGTAAGTTTAAAAAACAAAAAACAAAGCAAAACTACAAATCAAAGACCCATAAATCTTATATTCCAGGAGAGACTGCAACAAAGTGTCTACTAAAAGAATTCGACTTCTTGAATCTTAACCAAAGCCCCGATATTTGCAAAAAGAAGCACGTTTTTTGACAGAAAGTCAGGACCAAAAAACACGGGCACACTACCGACATCCGATAAAATAACTGCTGTGCATAAGAAAAAAAAGAATTTGAAAAATAGGGGGAAATTCAAATTGTAATGAACCAGAAAATAAAACAGAGAACTATTAAGCGATCTGATAAAAACAAATGATCCTGCATTGTAACTGACAAAGAAGTTTAGACACACTCCCCCCCCCCCCCACCTTCCACCCAAAAAACAAACCATTAAAGAAGCAATGCCACGCCCAGCCGCCTATTCCACCAGACTGAATGATATGAAATTGGGAGAAGTCAACCCCATAAATCGACTTTTAAGATGAGGCAACCCAAGACCATATCAACCCACATCAAATCCCTTTCATAACCAATGTGATATCAACCCCCCATATGACAAATATGGGAATGTAATCCTGAAAAATACAAGTATCATATTCATAGATTTAATTATAGGGAAAAGGCGGGCACGCCAGCAGGGTGCCCAGCCTTGTGTCTGCCTCTCTCCTCCCCCCCCCCCCTCTCTCTCCCGTGTCAGCTGCCCACTTGCTTACCTGGAGAGGGCGCATGCCTAACCCCCTTCCCATAAGGGAAAATTGCCTGGAGGCTAGATCTAATAGATAAGAAAATAAAAGAAATTACAAAACAAGTAGGGTTGACTTTGTTTTTCAGCTACTTTTCTTGTAAACCTACCTGTTTCCTAATTATTGTTTTAATCTAGTAAATCTAGGAAATTGTCCCCACTCTTTAGAGGAAAAAAAAAAACCAAAAAGGCAGCGTCACCAGGAAAAATATTTGCAGTTCCTGCTACCCGAGCATGCGGCCGACGAAATAGAATAATTCACTTTCCCTTCGGGTTTACAAATACCCTCCTGAGTTTTAGTATTTTCTAATCAATCGTTTAAGATTTCATTCTTTGATACGAAATCAGGTAAAATACCACTCACAGAAAAATGAAAGAACCCATATTCCTTTGATGGGAAAATCCCAGCAAAATGGAAAACAATTTCTGAAACTCACTGCAAGTCAAAATCACAGACACATAAAAGATCTTCCTTAGAAATTAGAACAGAACCATATACAATAAATATAAACACCAATATATATAAACAACTAACCACCTAGAAGAAGCCTCTCCTCCCCTCTCACCAGGGGAAAAAAAAAAAGGTTCCATTTACAAAAGAATTCAGATCTAAAAAAAATGGGGAAATATAACATATAAAATCCGAGAAACCCTGCCAATTTGAGACGACCATAACCCATTTCATACAAAGATAAACGCCAAAAAAATTCCTGGAGTAGATAAACAGGTCAGAAACTCACATAAACTTGGTGCCCAAATATCTGTGAAGATCCTGTAGTGTTTGCATGAACATCTCTGCATTCTGAACGACTTGCTCGTATTCAACGGCCGGTGAAGGATAGGATTTGGTTACGTCTGAATCCCAGCCCTTGGTATTGTTGGGTGGTATTGGCGGTGGAAGCTCCGTACCAGCAGTAGTAGTAGTAGCCGCAGTAGCATTTGTAGTGGGAGTTTGTGGACTCCTGGTGGCCGTACCTGTTGCTGTTGATGTTGGTTCACTGGAGAGATGGGTAGACATTTTTCTTTTAGAAGGGTTTGAAAAGCATAATTTTCCCTTTTAATGAAGGGGAATCAAAAACTATCCGATTGGTAAAAAGTCCACAATTCACACAGGAGTACAGGACAAAGGAGAAAAGAAGGGAGAATGGAATCCGATGGATGGGGCCTGGGGGATTGATTGGGGGAAATGGAAAACCTTCTCCAAACTAAAACAATAAAAGGGTAAAATCAAAATCAGAAGGAATAATGATTTATCTTACCTCATATTATATATTTTATCTTCTTTTCCATTATGCAACCGAAACTCCTTGTATGAATCTCATCTAACAAGGCGTGAAAGAAATGTTTATATAGAATCGGTAAGGCTAACGCGCAGCAATAGATACAGAACGACAGGAATACTTTTCTGTTAATATATATATATATATATATATATATGATCATATTATTCAGCCGGAGGCTGCCGGTTCGGTAGAAAAGAAGATGTAAAAAAGATGATGTAAAAGAGAAAAATCTATCCAAGAGAGGCACAGCAGGAATATGAGCAATTAAGAGGAATTAAAAGAGTATAAGGACTTTAGTGAAAGGCTTCGACAAAGAGTGATACATGAAAATAATTTTATTTTTTTTTTTTTTTACTTTAATTCAAGCTTGCATAGGACGCCATGCTTATACAACTCACAACCTCACACTGGGATTCAACCGGTGATACACGCACAGTAATTTAGGCCCAGTTCTTTTGGAATGTTAACTCAAACAGTCTTTTTACTTTGGGGAATACTTAGTCATGGACTACAAGTCTTATAGTTCATGTATGACACCATGCCAACATGATTCATACCCTCACATAGGGGTTCTGCTTACCAGGACTCAAACGGCCACCTTGCCTCAACGTCCAGAGCGTAAGATCCTATTCTTTTGGAATATTACTATAAGAGGTTGTAGTATAAACATAAGGCTACTTAGTCTGAATGCCTGTAGGTACTAATCTAGATCTAGAGCTTTAGACTACTCTCTAGTTATATACCAGTCCACTACTCCTGATATAATACAGAGTTCAAGTGTCCTAATCACTCCCTAAGGAAGATCTTCGATCTTAACCCACTTCCAATAATTTCGGAAGAGTGGTACTAGAATTTACAATTTAAACTATGGACTCACATGTACATAATGCTCTTATCTTGTCCTTTCATATGTCCTTAACTCCTTTAATTTTAGAGTACTACTCACTCACGCTTATTATGAACATATTAATAGTAAGATTTGAAAAGAAAAACTTACAGGAATGATGTGAAGATTCAAAACCACTTCCTTGTATTGCTTTCTGATTTCTAATATCGAACTTCTTTTACAAAGACTCCAAAAACTTCCTCCTTCCAAACTTCTTCCTAGGACTCTATTTATAAGACCAAAATTACATTCAAATGAAACTTCATTCCAGATTCATATAACTTGAATCTGAATTACATTTAACTTACATCACTTTTGACAGGTACAGCTGTCAACATACTTATCTATACAGATTCCGAGAATCTTTATTTGGCATAATCCTTTTGGACATTCCACGAGTATGTGCCACGATACTCTGTTTTTCCAAAAGATTCTTCTTTTTAAAAGCTGTAGATGAGAGGATAAGAATTCTTCAATCGCCTTTACTTTATGCTTATGGCAAGTCCTTTTTAGTTGCGCTGGAGGCTTCTGAATAGAGATTCAGTGAAAATATCTGTTCCATTCTTGCTTTTGTAGATTTGGTTTTTGCTTTTATCATCTATGAAAAGACTTTTTCATACTCTTCTTTTTTCTTTAATGATTCTTCCATTTTTTGAATTCTGTCAAGAAGATTCTCATATGCTGGTGGTGACGGTGTTGCTAACATCATAGCTTTATTCTTCTGGATAAGCTTCAGGGCTTCTTGTAATTCTTGGACTTCTTTTTCTTTAGAGGGTAACTGATGATAATATTTTTGTTCGCTTTCTTTGGTAACCTGCAATTATGTTTTAAGCTGCAACTCATTCTTTTGTAATTCTACAATTATGGAGTTTATTGTATCACATTGTTCACACTTAATTAATGCTTCTTTAAAACTTGTTGTATTTCTGACCTTAGATACTGGGAATCTAAGGGTTGGTGCTATATAAAAATTTGGACCAAGATTACGACGAGCGTAATCTAGTGATTTTTCTAATTTATGGAACCCTTTAAACCAAGGATGCTTGGGATAATTCTTTAGTTGTTCTAAAACTTTTGCCCACCTATCATATACCCCCGGAGTATGTCCTTCAACAAGAACATAATAGGGATAATTTTCTTTTATGGCTTCTTTTATCTTAGCAAATTGATAATTACAGCAATTAATGCTGGTCATAAAATGCTCTCTTCTTTGCTTATTATATGGATCTTTTAAGATCTTATTATATGATACCCATAGATTATCTAAAATAACCTATTCTTCAGTGCCTATTGTATACATACTTCTGAACCCAAAGGGCTCATCTATCGGCTTCAAAAAACTTCTTCCATACTGAATCCCATGTTCAGGGGCTTCTTTATATCCTCTTTTTATCTCAATATTGCCAAAGGCTTGTTGCATCATTTCTGCTGACTCTCTTGTTGTATCAGGAGAGGGGCTCCTTTCTGGTGTTGGTGGTGAAGACCAAGGTTTTTTACTTTTGTCTTGAACCATCTTCTGTTTATATCTCTTATAAACTTCTGCTAAACTTGGCAATTTATCAAAATCTTCTTTTAAGTTTTCAAAATCTGATTCCTATCTTTTTGATTTCTGCAAGACATTCAAATCAAATTAGTTGCTTGGGTAAACATTCACGAGATAAATAATCTGCTATATAGTTATCATTACCTTTAATATGTTCTATTTTAATTTTATATCATTTTCCTAAGATTAATTCTCTAAATACCAACCATCTTCTTATACTAACTTTTTTTTTCATTAAGGTTTTTATAAAATTTTACTATAGCTTCACAATCTGTTCTTAATGTAAAACTTCTTAAAACTAGGAAAAAATCAAAAGCTTGTAATCCTGTTATCACTGCTTCTATCTCACAGCCAATTGGACTTAAGTTTTTTCTTTTATGTACTCCAGATGCATATCTACAAATTTGTTCTTCAATTTTACTGCTATATTCTGTAGGTCTTGCTTTTAAAACTGCTCCCCATCCTTCTATTGATCTATCTGTTTCAACTATTTTATATTCATTTTCATATGGATATCTTAAAGGTGGTATATTTTGTACAATATTCTTTATTTTTTCTATTAATATTCTATCTTGTGCATTAAACTTATTTTCTCCTTTAGGGTTTGTTTTAGCATATAAGGGTCTTATTATCTTTCCTAGATTCAGAATAAAATCTCTTGCTTGGTTTACTAATCCTATAAAGCTTTGTATTTCTTTTGTGGTTTTTAATTCTGAAGGGAATTCTAAAATTTTTGTTGCTATATGAGGTTGTAATTTTATTTTTTCTAATCCTACTTCTAATCCTAAAAATTTTATTTCTTCTGTTTCTATTTCCATCTTTTTCTTAGAAACTACTAATCCATGTTTATAAAATTCTGAAAATGTTTTATGTAAGTGTGCTATATGTTCTGATTCAGTTTTTGAAAATACTAGTATATCATCTATATAAACTATACAAAATTCTCTATATGGTAAAAATATACTATCCATTCTTCTTTGAAACACTGAGGGTGCATTCTTTAATCCAAAAGGCATTACATTCCATTCGTAATGTCATTCAATTGTTGTAAAGGTTGTCCATTTTTTAGATTCTTCTTCCATTGCTATTTGGTGAAAACCTGATTTTAAATCAAATTTTGAGAATATTTTAACTTTTTGTATGAATTGGATTAAGAAATTCTTTTGTGGTAAATTATATGCATCATCTATTGTGTTATCATTTAATCTTTTGTAATTTGTTACCATTCTACTTTTACCTCTTCTTTTCTCACTTTCTTTCATAACTATCATAGTTGCTGATCTATGCGGGCTATTAGATTCTCTTATTAATTTTAATTCTAATAATTCTTTAATATGTAATTTAAACTGCTCTGAATCTATTGGGTGATATTTTGGTACTCCTGAATTTATTTTTAAATTTGTATTTATGATTTCTAACCTCATTGTAGGTTTATCTTTTTCCCAATGTCTTAAAGGGTTTTTATCTTGAATTATTTATATTTTTTCTAATCTTTCTATTGCTTTCTTAATACTATTAGAATTTTCTAAAACTGATAGAATTATTGATGGATTTATTCCATCTTTAAAATCTGTTAGATCTTGTTCTAAATTGGTTTCTTCAAAGTCTTCAAATTTTTCATAATCATTTTTATTATCATTTTTTCGAATTGTTTCAATATTACTTTTGACTTCTCTATTTATTTTACACTGTCCTGGTACATCACAGGGACATTCTTCAAATATCTTTTCATTATTTCTAGGTTTTGGAAATTGTGGATAAGTTGGTGTTTGTGTTATATGTTTAAATATTATAATACTGTGTTTATTAACATATAATCCTCCTGATTGTGCTAATATAAATTCTAAGCCTAATAACATATCCCAATGGCATTTCCTTAGGTATACATCATTAAGTGGATAATCTATTGAATACTTGTCACATACATCTTTAAAACTTGTAGAAGATGGTTTTAATATATATTTATACTCAGTTTCTATTCCATCTACTGATGTTGCTATTGTTGGTTTCTTGACTTCTTCAAAATCATTTTGGTCAAAAAACTTTGGATTTATTATAGAACTAGTACATCCTGTATCTATTATGGCTTTTACATAAACTATTTTCTTATTTATCTTTATTCTACAAAGTGTTTGCAAATTATTTAAACTATGTTTTACTTGACAAAATATAGATATTTCTATTTATGGTTTTTCTATAGTAGCTAACACATGATGTTATGTATTTTGGTTACTACTACTGGGTCTATCATCTGTTGATCCAAATCCTCCTATTCTTTTTATATGAGGTCCTTGTTCATAATTAGGGAATATTATGGCTTGTGCTATTTTTTGTCCTGTTTTTACATTATGTGCTATTTGAGTAAAATTTCTTATTATCACATGAATATTATCTTCATAGTCAGAATCTAATATTCCCCCTATTATCATTAGGGGTGTCAACGGTCCGGTTTGGTGCGGTTTCGGTCCGGTTCCACCAGTTTCGGTGTGACTTTAGAACTGATCGAAACCGACCCATTAAGGATTTATCGGTTTCGGTCCGGTGTCGGTTTCGGTGCGGTTTGGGTTCGGGTTGATACCGGTTTAGATTTATCAAGTTCATTTCGGTTTGATACCAGGTCTGCCTGCTAGTCGAGTGAAGAAAAGCATACCTGCTGGGTTAGAGCGGTAGTTAGACCACCGTGCTGCATTTAAAAAAAAGAAAAGGAACGAAGATGATTTGGTGTTGTACCTTAGTTTAGAGCAGCAGTTAGACCACTGTGCATTCCTCCAGCCGCCCTCCTTGCCAATCAATAAGAAGTCGTTCTATATTCTCCAGCCCCTTTACTAATGCTATAAGATAATAACAAAATGGGGTAAAGTTAGGGTTTAGGATAAGTGAAAGATGATGGTGATAGGTTTCATGATAGAAGAGAAGACAGAGCGTGGAATTAGGAAAAAAGCGCGAGCCAAGGACAATAGAGTGCTGGACTTCCAAATTCCATTATAATGATCGATCAGCAGCGGCTCGTACAGAGTACGCCACCTCCAACACAAACACCTCATAAGGCCATAACTGTACTCTGTACACATCGCTTGCCGCCGTCGCTATTACATTCGCCAACTCCGGCGCTAGGGCCCATGGCCATAACCGCTGGTCCGCTGGCCATTTGGCCGCTGCTGCCTGCTGCTCACTCCGTCACGGCGTCACGGCGTCACCAACCTAGGTTTTCAACTTTTCATTCTTTTGAAAAATTAGGGTTTTCAGGTTTTGAAAGGTTGAAGTGTTGAACTGTTGAAGTTAAAATGTCAAATTTGTATTAGGGGTTAAACGGTGGGCTCGGGTCGGTTTGGATCGGTTCCAGTTTCGATGCATATTTCTGGCATTTTCGGTGGCCCAACGGGCTACCCCGAACCGAACTGAAACCAGATTCAATTTAATATACAAACCGAAACCGGCCCAATAAGCCACCGGTTCGGTTTGGATTGGGCTTAATCGGTTTGGTCCGGTCCAGTTTGGATATTGACACCCCTAATTATATCATTCCTCTTGCTGCCATACTAGATCTTGTTTCTAGTTTTATCCCATATCTTTCTGAGATTGAATATCTTACTTGAACATCTATTACTGTGATATCATTTGGTAATATAGTTATTTCCATGGGTGAAAAGATATCATATCCTAAAGATCCTCTTGTTGATTTTACTGGTTTTATTCCTCCATTTTCAATTATCTCTAACCATTCTATTCTTGCCTCTTCCAATATTATTAGATTCTGATCTTCTTTGTTCTGTAACTGAGCTTTTAATATAGTTATTTCATCTTCCAATATCTCAATCTTCTTAGTAATTATTTTGTCCTGTAATTTTACTATCTTCTCATCAATCTTCTGAATAATATCTGATTTGTCTAAGTAATTCTTACATCTTTCTTCAAAGCATTTTTCACATTGATATCTTACTGTTATCCATGGATATCCTTGACATTTCTTGCATACTATATTATGTGATCCTGATCCATTTTTCCATCGATGATTATCTTCTGTACATGTATTTGTTAATACACATATGTTTTCTAAATATTGCTGCATTACACTTGGTATTTCTTCTTCATCATTTTCATCTTCAAGATTTGGATTAAATATTTCTATTGATACAATGTTGTATATTGATTATGTATCACTTATATCATCTTCAACATCTATTAAACAACATTTCGAGTCTTGTACCACTAAAGATCTTTTTGTATCCTCATTTATCCTTCTTGGACACTTTGATGCTAAATGATCATCTCTGTCACATATAAAACATCTTAACTTCTTTTTATAGATTCTTTCTGGATCATACATCCTAGCATGATGATCTCTGTTCAATAAAGGTCTTCTTGCATCTGATCTTCTAAGATAGTATCTCTTCTGAGGCCTTCTATTACTATAACTACTTCTTCTTTGATATCTAGGTCTATATTGTATTCTTTGTGGTCTAGATTTTACACTTTGTTTTCTTCTATAAATGTCCTTACCTTCTTTTCCATATATTTGTGGGACATAAATATCTTTACAAAAATTATATTGTTCTCTTTGAAATTGTTGTTGGATTTGTATAGTTATACATTTTTCTTTTAAACATTTTATAATATGTTGTATTCTAATACCTATATTATCATTATCTGGATTATTATTCATGGGATGCCATTTTTGTCTTATCTCTTCCCCTAACTGTCCTGGTAACTTTTGGAATAATTTATCTTTTACTGATTGGGTAAAATAATTTCCACTTATGCTTGCAAAATAATAATATTCTTTTAAAAAACTTTTTGCATATCTATAATCTGTTAAAACTAATCTTTCTAACTGTGCTAAGGCTTCTGTTTGTTGTTCTATTCTAGCACTATTAGGGTCTTTTCCTATTGCTAACATATGTATTTTATTAACAAAATTATATGGATTTGGTCCAAAATTCTTTAATGCTCTAATTTCATCTGGGTATTCTACCTTATATCTTTCCCAATTTGCTTTCATAGTTTCTCCTAAAAATGTTTCTAAATATTGATATAATTCATCAACTTTCATTTGTTCTTTAAACTGTAAAAAGTCATTTATAACTTTACTTTTCCATATATCAAGTACTTAGTCTAATTTTTGAGGATCATGATATCCTATATTTAATATCTTTCCAGATTCTTTATTATCTGCAAATGTTACTAGTTCTTCTATTGGTAATCTTTTTCCTTTAGGCTTATAATATTTAAAATCATTTTTTGGTTATCCCAATTCTATAGGTTCTAATTTCCATCTTGGTCTATTTCCCCATGCCATGTTTGGGTTATTAGGACCATATGGTCTTGTGTTATCATATATTCCATCGTTCATTGCTTCTATATGTTGTAATTATGGTATATCGGATGCTAAACTACTATTTTCATCATTGTCATTCATTTCTTCATTAATTAATAATCTATGATTTATTTCACTAATTTCACTAATTTCATCTTTAACACTCTCATTTTCTTCTTCTATGGATTTTCTTATAATAAATCTATCTCCTCTATCAATTAATTCTTCATCTTCTGTCATTATTTCTGATTCTATTGCTAAATTTTCTAGCCTAGTTTTGTCTTCTTTAGTAAGTTCTATTTCATATTTTCTTTTATATAATAATGTTCCTATTAATCCATATTTATCATGTTGTTTTAATATTTTTATCTATTCTTGTGTTATTATTCTATCTTCTATTACTACTGCTGTAGTATTCTGGTTTTCTAAATCTTTTATCAGTCTTTCTCTTTCCTCATTATCTATAGTATCTGTTGAGTTGCTTTCGGCTCCTGGTCGTGTTTCATAATCTAAAAATCTCAATCTATAATTATTATTGCTATCTTGATATATTAAACTGTCTCTAGGTACATAGACTGTATTTATTTCACTATCTTTTGTTATTTTACTTAAATTCCATTCTTGTCCTGCTAATATTGTTGGGTCTATTTCTAGTGGTTGTAATAATTTACTTCCTTTTGATCCTATTCCTTCAATAACTTCTTCTATAGATACTTTGTAATTGGTTGTAGCATTATTTGTTATTTTTCCTATTAATCCTATACACATCATTAAATTATCTCCTTTAAATGAATCATAACCTTTTGTCATAACTTTAATTTTAATATATTTTGATAGTTCTTTTATTCTTAATTGAAAATCTGGGGCTACATAATATAATGATTTATTATTAGATAAATCTACTTCTGTCATTGCTATTAAAGCTTGTTTTAATTGGGTTTTAATATCCCATCTCTCATCTATCAAACATATTAATACTTTTGTTCCTACTTTCTTTCTTGCAAATCCTTTAATTCCTATTATAAATAATCCTAAATGAAAATATCTTTTATTTGTTATTAAAAGCTGCCTAATTGATTCCTGGCTTATTACATCTATGGTTTATACTTCTCCATCTGCGATAGATAAAGTAAACTCCTGGTACCCTGAAAATAAACTAGTATCCCTTAAAAATCTGTTATGTGCATATAACTGTCTCGGGTCTATCATATGGGCTTGTTGTGTACTAAATCTAGTTATATCATATTCTATATCTACTACTTCTTCTAATCTTATATCTTCATTATTACTATTACTTCCACTACCTTTTAATACTCTTCTTAACATACTATCATCAGTTGTATTATGAGATATTGTATCATTATCTTGTAGTGTTCTACTTCTTCCTGAAAATGGTCTAAACCTATTCATTTTAATTTATATGGTTTTGTTGAAGTTCCTTCTTCTAGTATTTTTTCTATTGGTATAAAACTTCCACTGAAAGGCTTTTTTATCACTTTGGTATTATCTCCTGATGTTGATATCTTTAATCCACTGAGTTTCTGTCCTATATCGTCTAATCCTCTAGCAATTTCACTATTTTTATTTATTACTTCTAACTTCTTTAATATTTTTATTAATCCTATTATGATTAAGTTATTTTGGGCTATTAATATCTGGTCGTGAGATGCTGATGGTTTATACTTTGATAATCCTAAATTTTCTATAAATAATCCTAATGAATAATCTTCTAGTAGGCTTCGTAATTCTGTTATCTCTGGTTCTAAACTCATCAATAGTTTTAAATTTCTTATTCTCCTTTGCTCTTTTTGTATAATCTCAATATTTATTTATTATAAAATTTCAATAAATCTTCAAGATTTTTTATTCTAATTTCAAATTTATTAGTTATCTCTAAGAATCTATGTTCTATCTTTTTTGACAATCCTAATAATTCTCGAGTTAAAATCTTGTCTGATTCAGTATCTGTTTTATTCTTTTTTAATAATAGTGTAACACTCTAGTTAATATAGTCTAAATTTTGTTGAGTTTTATATAATGATAAATCTTTTGTATTAGGAAAGTTCTTATTATATTTTTCTAATTCTTTAATTATCTGTTCTTCGTTCTGATTTAATCTTTCTGTTAATGATATATTTAAGTCTATTAAACTATTTAATATTTCTAATATATGATCTGGATTATTACTATGTAATCTATGTATATGTCTTATATCAAATCTACAGTCTAATTTATATCTATCAGTTGTAATTATTTCTGTTTTATCTTTCAGAATTTCTAAATTTAAATATTCTAAACTATCCAGTTTGTTAAACTTCTAGGTAAAGCTAATAACGGATAATATCCTCTGTGTAATCCTTTCCACTGATTATATCTTAAAATTTGTCTTTTATATTTATCAAGTATTTCTTCTGGAGTTAAACTAGCTTTTTGTAAAATAATTTGTTTTACTTCTTCTGGGAAATTCTTTAATTCTTCTGAAGATTCTATTATTGAAATACAATAATCTTTATATTCTTCTGAAACTATAACAGATAAAGAGTTTAAATCTATATATTCTATTCTAAAATAATCGTAATGATAAATCCTATTATATTCACTAGTAAGATAATCTATGAAGCTGAAATAATGCAAATAAACAGAAAACATAAACTTTTTGTAAACTAAATATGCTCAAGTTATAAAACTGCTCTGAATAAAGAGGCCGGAGGTTGCCGGTTCAGTAGAAAGGAAGACGTAAAAGAGAAAAATCTATCCAATAGAGGCACAACAGGAATATGAGCAATTAAGAGGAATTAAAAAGAGTATAAGGACTTTAGTGAAAGGCTTCGACAAAGAGCGACACATGAAAATAAAAAAAAAAATACTTTTTTTTTTTTTAGGTTATGGATTTAAATTTAAATTTATTATGGATTTAACTGGTGGATTTAACTGACATTATATTAAATCCATAATATAAGATAATCCATAAATTTCATAAATAAATCCTAAAGGTAATAAATTTAAATTTATGGATTTTACCATGAAAATATGATTTATGAAATTAGTGAAATTTACCAAATTTAAAAGGATGGCAAAATAAAGATGAAACACCAGAAAGGCAGCTTTTAATAACAAATAAAAGATATTTTCATTTAGGATTATTTATAATAGGAATTAAATGATTTGCAAGAAAGAAAGTAGGAACAAAAGTATTAATATGTTTGATAGATGAGAGATGGGATATTAAAACCCAATTAAAAAAACCTTTAATAGTAATAACAGAAGTACATTTATCTAATAATATATCATTATATTATGTAGCCCCAGATTTTCAATTAAGAATAAAAGAACTACCAAAATATATTAAAATAAAAGTTATGACAAAAGGTTATGATTCATTTAAATGAGATAATTTAATGATGTGTATAGGATTAATAGGAAAAATAACAAATAATTCTACAACCAATTACAAAGTATCTATAGAATAAGTTATTGAAGGAATAGGATCAAAAGGAAGTAAGTTATTAAACCACTAGAAATAGACCCAACAATATTAGCAGGACAAGAATGGAATTTAAGTAAAATAACAAAAGATAGTGAAATAAATACAGTCTATGTACCTAGAGACAGTTTAATATATCAAGATAGCAATAATAATTATAGATTGAGATTTTTAGATTATGAAACAAGACCAGGAGCCGAAAGCAGCTCAACAGATACTATAGATAATGAGGAAAGAGAAAGACTGATAAAAGATTTAGAAAACCAGAATACTACAGCAGTAGTAATAGAAGATAGAATAATAACACAAGAAGAGATAAAAATATTAAAACAACATGATAAATATGGATTAATAGGAACATTATTATATAAAAGAAAATATGAAATAGAACTTACTAAATAAGACAAAACTAGGCTAGAAAATTTAGCAATAGAATCAGAAATAATGACAGAAGATGAAGAATTAATTGATAGAGGAGATAGATTTATTATAAGAAAATCCATAGAAGAAGAAAATGAAAGTGTTAAAGATGAAATTAGTGAAATTAGTGAAATAAATCCTAGATTATTAATTAATGAAGAAATGAATGACAATGATGAAAATAGTAGTTTAGCATCTGATATACCATAATTACAACATATAGAAACAATGAACGATGGAATATATGATAATACAATACCATATGGTCCTAATAACCCAAACATGGCATGGGAAAATAGACCAAGATGGAAATTAGAACCTACAGAATTGGGACAACCAAAAGATGATTTTAAATATTATAAGCCTAAAGGAAAAATATTACCAATAGAAGAACCAGTAACATTTGCAGATAATAAAGAATCTGGAAAGATATTAAATATAGGATATCATGATCCTAAAAAATTAGACTCAGTACTTGATATATGGAAAAGTAAAGTTATAAATGATTGTTTACAGTTTAAAGAACAAATGGAAGTTGATGAATTATATCAATATTTAGAAACATTTTTAGGAGAAACTATGAAAGCAAATTGGGAAAGATATAAGGTAGAATACCCAGATGAAATTAGAGCATTAAAGAATTTTGGACCAAATCCATATAATTTTGTTAATAAAATACATATGTTAGCAACAGGAAAAGACCCTAATGGTGCTAGAATAGAACAACAAACAGAAGCTTTAGCACAGTTAGAAAGATTAGTTTTAATAGATTATAGATATGCAAAAAGTTTTTTAAAAGAATATTATTATTTTGCAAGCATAAGTGGAAATTATTTTATCCAATTAGTAAAAGATGAATTATTCCAAAAGTTACCAGGACAGTTAGGGGAAGAGATAAGACAAAAATGGCATCCCATGAATAATAATCCAGATAATGATAATATAGGTATTAGAATACAACATATTATAAAATGTTTAAAAGAAAAATGTATAACTATACAAATCCAACAACAATTTCAAAGAGAACAATATAATTTTTGTAAAGATATTTATGTCCCACAAATATATGAAAAAGAAGGTAAGGACATTTATAGAAGAAAACAAAATGTAAAATCTAGACCACAAAGAATACAATATAGACCTAGATATCAAAGAAGAAGTAGTTATTGTAATAGAAGGCCTCAGAAGAGATACTATCTTAGAAGATCAGATGCAAGAAGACCTTTATTGAACAGAGATCATCATGCTAGGATGTATGATCCAGAAAGAATCTATAAAAAGAAGTTAAGATGTTTTATATGTGACAGAGATGATCATTTAGCATCAAAGTGTCCAAGAAGGATAAATGAGGATACAAAAAGATCTTTAGTGGTACAAGACTCAAAATGTTGTTTAATAGATGTTGAAGATGATATAAGTGATACAGAATCAATATACAACATTGTATCAATAGAAATATTTAATCCAAATCTTGAAGATGAAAATGATGAAGAAGAAATACCAAGTGTAATGCAGCAATATTTAAAAAACATATGTGTATTAACAAATACATGTACAGAAGATAATCATCGATGGAAAAATGGATCAGGATCACATGATATAGCATGCAAGAAATGTCAAGGATATCCATGGATAACAGTAAGATATCAATGTGTATTTGTTAATATATATATATATGATCATATTATATCTAGGCTAAAACTAGAAGCAGAGATCTTATTATATTATATTTATAATATACTAGGGTTAAAATTACAGGGATAGGTGAACGGTTTTTATAACCCTGGATAAAACCTGCCGACAATGACCTTGGCTGAGACCGAAACTGATACCTAATCAATCAGTACCGGTTTCGGGTAAAACCAAAAAAGAAAATATATTTTTTGTGAAATACAAGGGTAAAAGTGACTATGGACAGATACCGAGAATCTGGAGTGGTGTATCGGGTCTGGATCGGACACATTTGTTGTTGGTTTTAATTTAAAATTTTATTTTTTCTTTTACCATTTTAACCTTGATCCGTACTATTGGTATCGTGTGATTCTCCCAATATCAGTCCGATCCCTCGAACCATGTTCGTGAGTTTCCTTTCTCTTTACTCTCTCCTTGTGTTTTTGTGGGGAGGGGTGGTACATAAAAGTTGGAAAATATTCAAAGTTCTAATTTTTGTGTTTGAACGGAGGAGGAATAATAAGAGATCAGGATCCTCTATCACACAATAGTGTGTAGCATAGATCCAAAGGCTGGTAGTCCTTTAGGGTAGGGGTGTCAATTCGTGGCCCGACCCGACAGAATCGACCAGATCCGACCGTTTATAGATCGGCCCGGTCCGTTTACAAACGGTCGGTCTCAGTCCTGATACTTGGACCGTTGAGCGCCCGACTGAGACCGACCAATTAATATCCGACTGAGACCAGTCTATTTTGCACCGGCCTGGCCCGACCCGGTTGTAGGATACCTATTTTACCCCCATATGAAAGAGATAAAAATAAAAAATAAACAAAGAAACCAAAAAGGCAAAAGGGCAAAACCCTAGTCTGTAGTCGGTCTCCTTCTTCAACCTTCTTCTTCGTTTGACACTATGCCGCATCCACCGCTGTGTTTCTCCATTGTTGCCGATTCGCCAGTCGCCAAGGCCAAGCAATCTTCATTTCTATTTGGCCGACAATCGACTGTTGTTGGCGGTTGTGTTTCACCATTGTCGCCAACTCTAAGCACTCTTCGTATCAATTTGGCCGACTGTTATTGCGCCAACAGCGCCACGGCTGTGTTTCTCCATTGTTGCCAAGCATTTCTTCACTGTCTGCAAGGGGAAAAGTGAAACTTGGTTAGTGCTGCCTTTCTAGGTACGTTTTTACTTGGATCTTCCATTTTCATTACCCTGTTCCTTGATTTTGCTGTTTTTGTATCTATATAAAACCGACATTGCTTAAATGAAAAGATCGACTAACTACATAAATTCTGGAATGCTATTGGATTCTCTTCTACATCTTTTTCTTTTCTGCTTCACCTTCGATGCGTGGTTTCAATTTCATCCCCTGCCATCTAAACGAAATTGAGGTGCTCAAGCTAAGCGATTCCAAACTAAACCTCTCTAGACCCAATCTTGATCTCCTGCCGCAACCGCCTGTTGAGTCCTCTCCCATCATTCGGGGTTGTTCTCAGAGTGTATCTGCACCTATTGGTGGCGTGGAGACTCGAGACTCGGGAGAGAGGGTTATGGACTCCATCCAAGTGAAGTAGGAAAAAGAGAAGAAGGGAAAGAAATTAAAACCGATGGAAGTTTTTCTGTCATGTTTAATATTAAATTCCTCTTAAACTTCAGAAAGATAAGCTTATACCAACAAACCTACCATTGAACTGTCAACTGAATGACAAAATTATAAACTGCTACTCCTTGCAGCTGCATTTGAGTTCCAAAATAAGTATTATAATGATATAGTTACCAAGAAGGGCAGATAATATTTTACTATGTTAAAGACAAGCAGCATTATGGAGGATGCAGACCCATCCTTAAACTTGACTAGTGAAGCATAAGGTAGTACCTGGCAACCAAGAACACGATGCAGAAGCTATTGCAACATTGGCAACTGTTCAAGCAATTCAGCAGTGTTTAGTTGGATAGGTTTTTTGGTTTAACAAACCATGATTATACCATTTATTTGCCACGATTTAAAATGCTATAAAGGAATAATCATGATCCAAATTAAAAGTTTGGTATTTAAAACTTGATGGTTGAATGTGAATTGTATCTTTCTAGTTGGTAACACAATATATATAGAATGTCTTGACAGTTTGGTCACTTTATCAGAGTTCAAAAAAAGAGGAATCGAATCGATCAAATCTTTTAAAAACTTCATTTCTCAATCATGTGATGAGAATCTTTCAGAAACTTCTTGTTTCATTTCTTTTCCCAACTTCATGCTTGTTGGGGCTGTGTTCCTGGAGGATCTTTTTGCTGTTTTCTTGAACATCTAGGATAATGGTAACAGGAAAAGCTCATGATTTATTGTACCAAAAAAACACCTATAAACACCCAACCCATAACAATATCAACTGTTCTCTACCCAAAACCCTAACCTCACTCCACTTATTAGAGATTTATTCCTTTTCCTTTTTTTCGAATAATTTTCTTTACTAATAAGTAAAGTAGCCTTGTTGATTATGCAAAACAGTAACTAAAGCTAAAGGTAGAGTACTAGATTCAACTGATGAACACTAAAATGTAAGCAATGTTTGTACTAAAATGCAAGCAATGTTTGTTCTTTTATTTAATTATTTATTTTTTCCTTTTAAGTAACTAATATTCTTGTTTGACCATGGATTCCAATTTTCTTTCAGTGTGGAATGCTTGCTTCTTATAGTTGTTATAGATCATCAAGCAAATGTTAAACTCTTACAAATCTTCATTATTGATTTATTTTTTACTGAATAAATGTCAAGTCTTATTAACGTGAATTTGAACAATATTGTTTTATTTTGAGGAAGATTCATTTTTTATTTATTATTTTGCAGTCTATTGTTTTTTTATTCATTTGAATTGCATAATGTCAAATCAAAAGGATCAAGAAGTTCAGATGTCTGATAATGAAGTAAACAAAGGGAATGGTTCTAGTCCGTCTAGTTCAAGAACTGCATCTGATCATAATACTGGACCAGTTGTTTCATTTGCTATAGATAGTACTTTACCAAGAAATAGGAGAAAAACTTCCATAGTTTGGAAAAAGTTTATTAATATCCCTAAAGAGAAAAATCCCGATGGATGACAGAGAGAAAAATGCAAGGCTTGTGGGAATATATATCTGGCTGACTCATCTATCAATGGCATTGGCAGTTTGAGGAGACATCTTAAGTCTTGCCTCAAACGTAAAAATAAGGATGTTGCTTAAATGTTATTGGGTGGAGGTGATGGGAATACAACACTGAAAACTAAGAGGATTGATGCAGATGTAGTACGAGATATGATTACCACACTTATTGTCAGACACTAGTTACCCTTGGTATTCATCGAGTATGAAGAGTTTAGGGCTTTGATTTCTTATCTTTACCCACAATTTAGTCCTATTAGTAGGAATACCCAAATGACTGATATCTTGAGGTTGCATACTAGAGAAAGCAAAAGGATTAAGGATTTTTTGAGTTCCTTCAATGGTAGAATGTCATTGACTACTGATTTGTGGACCTTTGTAACCACTGACTCCTATATTTCTCTCACTTGTTATTATATTGACACAGAAAAGGGTACTACATCAAAAATTACTGAAATTTTGCATCATGCCACCCCCACACACAGGAGCTAATATATGTGAAACTGCTTCAAATATGTTGTTGGATTGGGGCATTGAGAAGAAATTGTTCTCTATTACATTAGATAATGCCGGTACTAACCTTTGTTTTATTGAACACTTGAAACAAAGTTTGGTATTAAAGAAGGCATTGCTGTGTAGTGGTGAGTTTTTTCACAACAGATGTTGTGCTCATATATTGATCCTAATTGTACAAGATGGTTTGAAGTGCATTGATGAATCTGTACATTTTGTTCGATCGAGTGTAGCATATGTGAAGGCATCTCAAGCAAGGAAAGTAAAGTTTCTTGAATGCTGCAAACAATTGGACATACCAAGTCAGAAAGGGTTGCATGGAGATGTTTCCACAAGGTGAAACTCGACTTATCACATGCTTGATTCTGCCATCATCTATCAGATTGCATTTGGATAAAAACTTTAAAGTGTGTCCAAACAATGAGGATTGGAAAAAGATTGAACACTTATGTTCCTTTTTGAAGCCTTTTAATGACATTACTGAATTATTGTCTGGGTCAAAGTACCCAACAACAAATTTGTATTTTCATAATGTATGAAAAATACGTTTGTCTTTGTTGAAAACGATAAATCAAAGAGAAGACTAAGTGAAAAAGATGGCATAAGAAATGAAAAAGAAGTTTGACAAGTATTGGGACTCATATAACATCATTTTATCTATTGCTGTTGTATTTGATCCTCGTTACAAGCTAATCTTTGTTAGGTATAAGATATATAGTTTGGATTCAATAGCAATGAAAAAGTTTAACCTTGTAAAATCAACCTTAGCACGACTCTTTGAAGAGTACCGGTGCATGGAGATAACTGAGGAAGAGAGGGGATTACAATCACATGCTATTGAGGACAATACAGTTGGAGATGTTTTAGATTGGGAGGTATAAATCATCATGTTTTTTCTTTTTCTTTTTATTTTTTTGGTTGTTTAAAACATATATTTTAATTCAATATATTATATTATTCATTTTGATTATTTTGTTTTGTAGGAGCTATCCATGTATTAGAGTTCCACTACTACTGTAATACAAAATAAATCCGAATTAGATTTATATTTAGAAGAGCCAAGGATTAAACATCTGATCAAGCATTATGATGTATTGGCCTTTTGGAAGTCACAAGGAGCAAAGTATCATGATCTTTCTCGGATGGCACGGGATGTGTTGGCTATTCCGGTATCAACTGTTGCTTCTGAATCAGCTTTTAGTGCTGGAGGTAGAGTTATTGACAAATACAAAAGTAAGTTATTGCCTACAAATGCTGAAGCGTTGATTTGCCTTCGAGATTGGATGTTTGGAGTAGACTTTAGAGGTAATTTCAAACTATGTAAATATATATTTTTCATCTGTTAAACAAATGTTGCTTCATCACTTTTTTTTTGTCATAATCTTAATATCTTACATGTCCTCTTGTTCATTTTGTACACTTTTAAAGCTGAACCGGTTGATGATGCCAGTGCTTTGGCTAATGCTTTGGGGAATGTGTTGTCTTTGGATGTGAGTGGTGATACTAATATTATAGTAGAACCTACACAGAGATCTTCTAATGCCTCTATTGCAGCTAATGTTTAGTCTGTTAGGTGAAATTCCACGGGTAATATCATTCTTGTTCTTTGATTATGACATATTCGCTATCTTTTATCTTTACATTTACTAATGTTTATGCTTCATCTATTTTCTATTAGGTGGAATTGATGTTGATGCACTCCAGGTTGGATGAAATAAGGATAATTTTGGGTCATGTATCTAAATATTTAACTTTGGGGATGTTTGGATACGAATTTAAGATTTTTTGTGATATTTCTAAATATTTTAATTGTGGGATGCTTGGATAAGGATTTAGGACTTTTTATGATTCTAAATATTTTAATTATGAGATGCTTGGACAAGGATTTAGGACTTTTTATGATTCTTAATATTTTAATTGTGGGATGCTTGGACAGGATAAGGATTTAGGATTTTTCATGATATTTCTAAATATTTTAATTATGAGGATGTTGGATCAATGCTTTGGATTTTTTGTGATGTTCTTAAATATGTTTATTGTAGAGATGCTTGCAGGATCATGATGGATCAAAATTTTGGTGTCTTGGTTGAATTTCCATTGACATCATTTAACTGTTAGAACAGGTATTCATGGAGAAGGGTAATTAAGAGAATATTTTAATTATAGAACAGGTATTCATGGAGAAGGGTAATTAGACCCACAGGTCACAACCTTCTTGCTTTATGCGTATGTTCGTTTTTTTGTATTGGGAACCTTTTTCGTTTAATTGAATTGCATTTACACCTGATATGAATTAGTATCTACCCAAAAAAGAAAAAAATAGGATCTACAAGAAAATAATTACTTTGGGAAGAGTTAGCATTTGAGGAATGGACAATTGGACATGGTTATTTTGGGATTCTCATCACTTCTCATAAAGAGCACAACACTGCCACTTGAATCCATCGCCAGCTCGCCCACTTCACTCTGGGGTTTCAAACATCGTCCGTCACAGCGTCGTTGCTCAGTCATTTTAAAGAAGGCCCATTTAAAAATCGATTACGCCCGTTTAACATTAAACATGTCCGTGACCTAGTTAAGGCCCCACTAAAACCCGATTAAAGCTTGATTTTAGTAGTCCGATTATAGTTCGAGACCGACCGACCGAATATAAAGTGTATCATGCGCTCACTAACTAAGCTCGATTAGTTAAATGGGCGAACACAGTGTAGCCTTTAAAAGTTTTCAAGCCCGATTAAGCCCGACCAAAATCGAATCGGCCCGACCGGTTGACACCCCTACCTTAGGGTCCCTTAGGCTGCGTGTCTGAGGACTATGCTCCCAACCCTTGGATCTGTGGTACCTTATAGCACGCTAGAAAGGAGCCCGATCCGAGTGATATGATTCAGTTTGGTTGTAAAAAAATAATTTTTTTTGGGGGTGGGGGGATTTCAACTTGAACTTGAATTTGAATTTGAATTTGAATTTAAAGAGAGAAATTGGCTCCTGTTTCTATTTCTCTCCTTAAATCAATTTTTTTAACTTTTTTTCTTTTGTCTATTTCTTGAGAGTCAAACTAAGCATAATGGAAGATATTTAAAAAACAGGTCCTTAACTTGAAATTCCCCCCACCCCTCCCACCCAAAATGGCACAATGCCAAATTTTCCCAAGCCTAAGCTTGGACTGGGCTCTACTTTGTCACAATATAACCTATAATCGAAATGCTTTTTAATTAAATTCGATGCATATGAGTCGTTTTTTTTCTTTTCTTTTTTTAATGAAAGAAAACAGGACTATTAAACAGAATAATTTTTTACATCACTTAACATATAGTTTCCCCGATCATTTTTCCTAGATAATTCTATATCTAATATATAATTCCTTGCTGGGCAACTTGTTACTTCTTTATGATGAAAGGTGATAGATCCTGATAGTTTCTGAATTTGAGAAAAGGTAGCAAAATGTAGCAACAGCCATGGTGCTTTGGTAGGTTGTGGAATGAGATGAGATAACTTCCTTGCTGATAGCCACACTTCCTTTATATTCCATCCTCTGTCTCTTGCCATCATCAACCCTGCCAAGATTCCTTTTGCATCAACTTCATCTTCCTGAGTAGTTGTAGTAGAATTTTTGTCGATGAACCTAAACTTATCCTGGAAGAGAACTCCATATGCCCATCCTGAAGTTAAGTTCAAAATATTAGTTCCACCAGCACAAACCAAAATTGGATATGTCAAAAAAGGTGTATGAAACCTGAATTCATGATGGTTGGCCCATCTATATGTAATAAGATAGATTCATTTAGACATGGGATACAAGTTGAGATTAGCAATCCAAGCATTAATATTATGTAATAGTAAAAGAGGATTGGGGTTAGCATGAGATGTTACTACCTCATTTATGTGCTTCCAAATGAAATATAAAGTGATGGCAAAGATATTAAAAAACCTTACCATATCAGTTCGAAGTAGGGGTGTCAATTCCTAAACCGAACCGGTAAAACCGGTCGGACCGAACCGATAACAATACGGACCGAACCGAATCGAAGCCTTATTGGTTCGGTTTCGAGTATTACAACCCCAAAACCAAACCGAACCGCACCAAAAACCGGATGAACCCGAAACCAGACCGAAACCGGCTCAAAACCCAGACCGAAACCGAAACCAAACCGGTAAGAAACCGAAACACTCCAAAATTCATTAAAAAAAATCAAAATTTGCATAGTTTTGTATACATTTGTATGGAAATTCGAATCCAAACTAGACCAAAAACCAAAACCAACCCGGTTACAAATCGATTTAAAAAACCGAAGACAAACCGAAACCAAACCAAACCGAAACTGGAATTACCTTATTGGTTCGGTTTCGGTTTCAACTTTCCCACACAGAAACCGACTCAACCCGGACCAAAACCGAGCCGGACCGACCGATTGACACCCCTAGTTCGAAGAATCATTCTATGTTGAAAGAAGTAATTAACCACCTACATAAAAGGAAGTTGGATTTATATATTGTAACCATAGACCCAATGGTCCAACTGCCCAAATGTGTGACACAAAATCACATAAGAAGAAGAGGTGGTGTACAGACTCTGGATGTTGGTTGCATAATGTACATGAAGTATTTATTTCCATGCATTTTCCCAATGTAGCACAGACTAGAATTCCGTTTTGCATAAATTTCCACAATAAAGTTTTAAATTTTGGGTGAATTTTTAATTTTCAAAGAAATTTCCACAAATTCCTAGGAATATTATGTTATATCCCTATATTGTTGTTGGCAGAATCAATAAATCTACCCCATGACTGAGTGGAGAAGTCCCCTTTATTGGTTATGGTATAACCCCATTTATTATTTTGACTGGCTGGGTTGATTTTAGATATTTCCCAAAGAATATTTATGTTGCAAAAGTTCCCCAATGCTTCCACGTTCCAAGAGTTATTTTGAATGAAACAACTTAACTTTTTAGACCTGTTGACGTTCTGATGGGTGTTAAAGGCCAGCGTATTTGGATTGGATACAATCTAAGGATCAAACCAGAAAAAAGTGCCACATCCATTTTTTACTACAAATATCACACATTTTTCTCAAAGTGGCTAAGATAGAAACCGTACTATTCCAGACCCATGACCCGCTCCTATTATGGACCTTTGGGTCAAAATGAAATTTTTGGAAGCAATATTTAGCCCTTAAGACCTTATTCCATATTGCATGAGGTTCAGAGAGGAACCTCCATCCCAGTTTTCACAGTAAGGCCTTATTGTGGGTTGTAGCATCCCGTAGGCCAAGGGCTCCATTTGAATTGGCTAGCAAATTTTTTTTCTATGCAATGAGATGTAGTTTCCTTGAATCTTTGGAATAACTTCCATTCCAGAGTTTTGCACAAATGGAGTCAATATCTTGCAGATTCTTGCTGGAAAAGCAAAACAAGACATAAGGTATGAGGGGATAGAGTAGAGAGTGGATTGGGTAAGGATTCTGCTTCCAACATAGGAGAGGAGTTTAGCTTTCCAGATCAAAAGACGGTTGTTGACTCTACCGACAATTGGGCATAAACTTGCCACACGTGATCTAGGATGCAAAAGATTTGTTCCTAGATATTTAGATTCCTTGGTTATTTCCTTGATCCCAATTATTGCATTCAGGCTCATTCTTTCATAGTTGGGGACATTTTTACTGAAAAAAAAATCTCCCTCTTATCAAAGTTAATACTTTGTCCCATCAAGTCGAAAAATAGCTCTAAAACTCCTTTAATGGCCAGTAAATCCTTTGAGTTGGCTTGACAAAAGATAAATGTGTCGTCAACAAATAATAGATGGGTCACTTCTGGGGCATGAGAATCTGTGATAAAAATTTGCTCATGTTGAATTGAGAATCTCTTCACTCGCTACTTTTGACGATTGGATAGGAATTCTAAAACATTGTCAAGTACATTTCAAACCTTCATGCAATAGGGGGAGCATGGTGAACATTCATAATGGGTTAAGAAAAACATTTTCCTAATGTATATACATGTATTTATTATAACTCATACGAATGAACTTTGGTTTCTTACACGATCTACCTAGAACTGGCTTGTTCTGCCTTCCAAGTATCAACCACATGACAACTTAGTTGGGGTTTAAATTTGAGGACAGATAGACACCAAGTTCCCTTGCTCACATATCAAATTTGAACACAATGAAATGGAAAGTCAAATGGTAAAGTATAGCTTTGAAAATTAGAACTATAAGAGAGTACACGATAGTGGTATAAGTAGTACCAGAAGCATACATAGACAAACACATGAATCTTTCTAATACATATGATGGTATTTGATTAAAATAAACTCTGAAATTTAATATATTGCTCATCTAAACATGTTCTCTAATCCAACAATCAAAATAACTACATCACTGGTCCACGTGACACACTCCTTCCTAAGCAGATATCAATGAAGTTCACATTTAGTTGGTGCTCAAGATATGTTCACAAATTTAATAGTTTTCTTTACAAGAAGAATAGCAAGGATTCCCAGAAGAAAATGTCACTTTAATGAGAAATGAAAGGAATATTGAAAATTCAAGTGTCTAAAGCAATGCCTGATGAGGAAGAGTTGATATCAGAAAAGAGGATTCCTCGCTTCTTTCTCTCATTCAAAATGGTGCGTGAGACTTCTATCTTGCACAACTCCTAACTTTAGGTCAATAGAGGGGTTAGTATGGAATAAGATCAGGTTCTCGTACAAGAATCCTAGTACGATGTTTGATCTACACTTAGACTTCACTCAAAATAAAAATCAATTGAAAAAAGAGAAAGATTAAATGGAGTTCAAGTGTGGATCAAACACAGAATGATTTTCAAAAGAGGACCTGATCCGAACTTGGCTAGAATCAAGGGATGGGTAAAAAAAAAAGAAAATTACATAGACGAAAGTTTTCAAATGAAAAACTAATTGTATAAAAAAATCTTGTGTTACACGAATATTTTATTTTTTGGCATTTTTACATGGGGAGAAGAGAAAGTGTTTACTCAAATAGAGAGAGAGAGAGAGAGAGAGAGAGAGAGAGAGAGAGAGAATGTGTGTTTTCTGCCCCAAAGTGTTGCCAACACTTTGCCTTTTTGTGAGCTTATAAAGAAAATAGAGTAAATAAAATAAAATAAATAAGGAAGGAAAGTACTTTTGGTCACAAAAACTGATGAGAACAGATGAAACTTGGGCAGTTCATTAGCAAATATACGGGGAAAAAAAAAACAATGATGAGAACAGACGAGACTTGGGCAGTTCATTAGCAAATATACAGGGAATAAAAAAAAAACGCCAGATAAGTAAAGGATCCAAGTTCTTCCGGCGCTGTACAGAATAGAGCACATACAGTAGTAATTCCTTCATTAAAGTAGAGAAACAAGCATCGACGAGAGTTGGGGATATTTGAACGAACTTGAAAAAGAAGACTGATTTCAAAGATTAATAATTAATAATTAAAAAAAAAAAAAAACGTAGAGAGTAATATTGAAGGGTAAACGAAGATTATGGAAAATTGTATTGGATGGATCCATCGATCAATCGAAGAACTTGGGGTCATATCCGTTGCTGGAAGTAGCGAGGATGTAGTAGGCAACGATGTGGCCGATGGAGCCCCAAGAGAGGACGTCGACGATGTTGAAGCCGACGGGATCATTAGATTTGAGGAGGCTCACATACTCCTTGGCCCTGGTGTCCCCTGCCTCGAAGTGGGTCATCCCATTCTGTTCTGGAAGCCCCTGTTTCGCCACGTTCTCCCTCTGGAAGTTGAAGAACACAAACCTCCCCAGGAACAGCGACAGCCCCGTGCTTAGGCTTATCACCAACGACGGGTTCAGCTCCGCTCTGCATATCCCTCTCTTGTATGATTTCGAACTCTTACGGCCACTGCTGCTGGCCAAGGATGACGAACTCGGTTGGGCTGTTGCCTCCTTCTTGCTCAGTCCCAGGAGAGACGCATCCGTGGTCTTTATGGGCCTCAGCCCCTGGAAATATTGATGAGATGGGACATGGTTGTGGTGGTGGTGTTTCTGGACGAAGGACGATGGCGCTAAGGTGGAGAACAAGGTGGTGGACGCCATTAATCTTCCCTCCCTTGTTTTCTTTTAGGTGCCGTTTGATAACACTCTGGGAGAATGTTTCTGGTGTTCTTCTATTCTGCGGGAATGCAAATAGAACAGAAATATGTTTGGCACGTCCGGTTCATTTTTGTATTCCCCCGAAATGAACCAATGAAAAAGAATGAGTAAAGAATACATTGCAAGAGTACCAAAAAGTTGCTTTTGGTGCCGTTTGATAACACTTCTATTCCTGGAGAGTGGTTCTTTTACAGAAGTGTTCTTTTTCGATTCCATGCTGTGAAGACACTCTGGCGGAACAGAAACAGCGTTTGGTAAAACTATTTCAGAAATGGCTTTAGAACAGGAAAAGAACAGAAACAGCGTTTGACAAACACTTCTATTCCTGGAGAGTACAATAATGAAAATTCACTTTTGAACAAAGAAATCAATAATTACAAACATGCTATTATGGTCAAATTTAACTTAAATAAGGAAATAATTTGTTTTTACATAGATTGTGTTAATTGTTGATGATGAAATTTCTTGTTCTTTAGCAAGTTTGTGAGGGTCATTGGGATGAGGGTCCTTCTTATAGTCAGGTTGGGTTAATTGTAGATCATTCGGTCCTGAACAATTCTCCAAATTTTTGTTTGATACCCATCTTGATACTGTTTATCCAATCAGAATGGTTGTAGACTAGTTGGACTGGTGATCCATTCCACATCTGAATTGTGTTTTAGATGTAAATATGTAATATTCTTTTGTTAAGTGTGTCAGATTGAATAATGGTTGTGCATGTCCAGAACTTACTGGTCGTGTATTCTGACCACCCAGCTGGTTGCTGGATTTTTATGATCAGCAGACAAATGGGTAAATTGAACCACTTACAATTGATCTTAGATTTTTATGAACATTCCTTGAAAGCTCATGAATGCTTCTTCATTCTAGGAATTTTTTTTTTTTTGGTAAACATTCTAAGAAACATTTGAAGTGTTGCTATGTTGGACCACTGATTGCATCATCTAGATATGATCTGACAGGGTGGTCTCCATTGTGACCTAGTGGTCGCATTAGTGTGAAGGCATCCCTGGACATTTTATTTTCCGACATTTGTTGCATGCTGAGCAAGTTAAATTCTGTCTTTTCTTCTTGCAGGTTGTCAAGAGAGGCTCTGCCAATCAAGAAACTGCTTCTCTGATGACTTGGCCTCGCATGCCCCGAGCATCACCATTTGCTGCTAGGCTTGCGAGAGTTCCTTTTCCAAGGGACATCCCAGGTGCATTCAGGGCTCGTCCCCCAATCAAATCTGGTGCCCGGAGCTTGCAGTGGAAGAGAGATTCCCAATCCACAACAGGTGGGGAGGGCAGTGCAAGTGTCCAGCATGGATCCACACTCACCAACAACAATGTTCCATCTGCTGCCCGGAGTCTCACCTACATTCGTACAGGACCTAATAAGCCAGAAGGAAATTCTGCCCCTGCTCCTGCTTAATTTATCAGTTTTTTTCCTGGCTGCCTGATTACATTCAGAATGTTCATTTCCATTATAACAAGCCAAAATCCGATGACAATTATCTGAAGCCTTATATCATCAAAATCAGTTGCGGGGAAGAATTATACTGGTTTCGATTTCTTTGACTGCCACATTGATAAGCATGATCTGATTTGGTGGTCACTCTGAAGCGACGAAGGAGAGAGAGGGCAGCGGCGACTTTGATCGTGAGTTGCAGGGAAGCGGCGAAGGAGAGAGAGGGCAGCGGCGACCGAGAGAGAGGGCAGCGGCGAAGGAGAGAGAGGGCAGCGGCGAAGGAGAGAGAGGGCAGCGGTGACTTTGATCGTGAGTTGCAGGGAAGCGGCGAAGGAGAGAGAGGGCAGTGGCGACCGAGAGAGAGGGCAGCAGCGAAGGAGAGAGAGGGCAGCGGCGAAGGAGAGAGAGGGCAGCGGCGAAGGAGAGAGAGGGCAGCGGCGACCGAGAGAGAGGGCAGCGGCGACCGAGAGAGTGAAAACCTGCGATGGAGTTTTCCTTAGGACTTGGGGATTTTTAATCGTGAGATGGAGTAGAGGGATTGGGGGTTTTGAGTAGTTGTGTTCTTCTAAATTTCTAAAAGAATAGAAAAGCAACTTTTTGGTACTCTTGCAATGTATTCTTTACTCATTCTTTTTCATTGGTTCATTTCGGGGGAATACAAAAATGAACCGGACGTGCCAAACATATTTCTGTTCTATTTGCATTCCCGCAGAATAGAAGAACACCAGAAACATTCTCCCAGAGTGTTATCAAACGGCACCTAAACATACTACCAGTAGATAACAGTCAAACATTCATGACAGCCAAAGAAATGGAAAATATAGATATAGAAAATAAAAACTATATAAGAGTGAAGAAACCAAGGCACCGTTTGACAATGTTTCTTCCGCAAAAACAAATTTTCACGTTTCTGGGATCAGAAACGGATTTTTGGGTGTTTGATAAACTTGTTCTTGGATCGATTTGTGCACACATTGTTGTTTGATAACATGCTTCTCACTTTTGAGCTTAAAAAATTCTATCACTTTTGAGCTTGAGAAGAGTCACGCTTCTCACTTTTGGGTTTTTTTATTTGGCACAAATCCACAATTTGTTGCCTTCACTTGTTTCTAGAAATGATGAAACAAATTACACTTGTTTCATCACAGCCGTTTCTTGTAACATAAATTTTCATAGGGCCTGTTTGATAACGTTTCAAGAAATGTGTTTCTGTGTCCAGAAACGGCAGAAACGGAACAAAAAGCGTTTGATAAAATTGTTTCGTTTCACTTGTTTTCAGAAATTGAAATTGAAATTTCTACCTATTTATGGTTCAAGAAACAATCCAGGCGAAATATGTAGAACTTGTTTCGTCGTTTCTAGAAATGATTCGTGGCCATTCTTTCGTTGGTTACTATCGACTTCTAGAAACGTGATTTATCAAACACCTTCAATTCCGTTTTTATTTCTAGGAAAGAAAATTTCTGTTTATGCCGTTTCTTGAAACAAAAATAGCAGAAACGTTATCAAACGAGCCCACAAATTCCTATTTATGTTTACAAAAACAGCTGTAACTAAACAAGATTATCAAACGCTTTTTACCCTGTTTCTCCGTTTTTAGGAACTAGAAAACATAAAAACGCATTTTTAGGAATGTTGTCAAACGGTGCCCAAGTGTTTACCATGCCACAAATAAGTTCTCTTTATGAAGGAGCTGGAAGTGCCTGGATGTGGTGCCAATGATTCTGATTACTGTTCTTGGATGGGCGTAAAGTGCAACTCCAACCTATCTATGATGGTAGAAAAGCTTGATCTATCTCACCGTGAGCTCCAAGGTAATGTAACTTAGCCTCTGAGCTCAAAGCCTTAAAATGGCCTGACCTTTCTTTTAATAACTCTCATAGGCCCATTCCTTCAGCTTTTCGGAATCTATCAGAGCTATGGTTTCTTGATTTATCTTGGAATAAGTTTGAGAGCTCCATTCCCCCAGAGTTGGGTAGTATTACAAGCCTTAGTGTTAGATCTTTTATGTGGGCTTAACTGATATTGATTGATCCATTGGGCCCAAGCCGTTATAGAACCACTCTAATTAAGAAACTCCTAGCTTTTTCCATTGTGAGAGTGGAATAGGGTTTTAGGGATTCTATTATAAATAGAGTATTTATGGTCCCTACAACTATTACTTAATGCTTTATTGGTTTTGGGAGTGACTTTCTCACAAGAGCAAGTGCACAGAAAGAGAGGAAATCCTAGAGTAAGGGGCTGCAGAAGATCTCAGTAGAAGGATTCCACTTACGTAGTTCGTCATTGTCATCTTCATGGGAGTAATGTTTAACCACATGGGACAGAGGTTCATGATCTATAACAAAGATTTAAAACATATAAAGATTCAATATTAATAGGATCACCAATGGGGTTGGTAGCCTAGTAGTGAAAATGCCCTTAATCCATCACCACTCAAGTCAGTTGGTTGTGGGTTCGAGTCTTGATATACCCACTATCGCCATTGATCTTGTGGAAGTGCCGCTTGCCATAATGAAGGCAACCCAATATGGGGTGAATTAAGTTGTGAATTAGCATATATTCAGCTGTAAACTCGGATATCCTAAGTTCAATGCCCACTAGGCACACCTTGGGCCACTCACATGGGGGTGTTTAGTGCTCTTCACTACTTTCAGTGAAAGTTGAATGGTTCTCATTCAACCCCGCTATGACCCGATCCATACGGTTGTGGGGTCAGTATGGGCCCGCAGGACTAATCAGGCCGAAGGCCTAGATACCCGTCGTTAGCAAAAAAGAAAAGGTTCGGCTAAAAATCATACTAAACCGAACTGATCAATATTCAAACTGAAATCGAACCAAATAAAACCGATAAAAAAATGATTATGAAGTTATGAATAGATGAATTAATTATCCTTTTCTTACAATATTCATGAAAATATTTTTTGTTATAAGAGGAATTGTTATAAATCAATGAATGTGAGATTATGAATAAGGAAATTGATTTGTAAATTGTAAGAATGCTTCCATTAATCTCCTTTTTCACTCTACAAATTAGTTGGATAGTTAAATGAATGATTTGATAGTAGGATTCATTTTGTAATTTCAAAAATTAGTTATCTTCTTAGTAATTAGTTATCCATTGGTTTCAATATTAATTATCTTTCTCTTACAATGATTTCATTACAAACTTAATGTATTTTCTCCAAATATTTCCTCACTAGAGGTTATGAATATAAGATTTCATTGTGTTTTCAGCCTGAAATAAATCGATTTGAATCAGTACTAACCCGATATTGAAAAATCTAAATAAATTGAAATTTCACCGATCCGAAATAAACCAATTAAAAACCAAAGTTTCTTAATGAATTGGTTTTGATCTCCCACGTTCTTAGACTAAAATCAATTCAACCTAACCGAAACCAAGCTGAATCGAACTTTTGCCACACCCTACCTTGGGGTGACTTGGAAGGCCATGCATTATCAATGATGGCTAAAAGTTTCCATGTTGCTCAAACAATTTAGGTCTATACTCTGACGCGAGGATGACACTGCTTCTCCATCATTTTACAATATGGGAAAATTTCAATACCGCCTGGGAGTCAAAATTTCATACAGATCACCACGGGAGCACTGAAACTCTACCAAATTGAGCCAATAAGCCCTTTTGGGTTCAAAAATGGTATTCTTCTCTCTCTCTCTCTCTCTCTCTCTCTCTCTCTCAAATAAAGTTTGTTTTTTTTTTAATGGAAATATATTGAAGGGAAAGCATAATACACCCAAAACAACCTTATAGACAACCAAAGGGGGATCCCCATACCGAAACAAAACAACTACCAAAACGGTGATACACAGAAAGCCAAGTGCAGGGAGAAACAAAGATCTAAAAGATGAGATATCAAGAACAAGGAGGGGGGGGGGGAAGGAAACATCACTTAAAGGATGATACAACTAAGGGGGGAACTAGAAAACCAAAGGAGGACACATCAAGTAGCTAAGAGATAGTAAGAAATAAGAGGGAGATCCTGAGATGTTTCTAATGAAGAGTATCAAGACTGAAAAAAACAAGGAGAAAAAAGCCTATTTCAAATCTCAAAAGAGAAAGCTTCCCAAATTTGCTCAATAGTACATGTCAAGGAAGTCCATTGTCTTTTATTCCTTTTCCACTAAATATGATGAATCACAACACCAAAGACCAGTTTACCAATAGAATCTCATATTGCTTTGCCACTGAAATATTTTAAGATGCATCTTTGCTCTCTCTATCTAAAGGAAAGAGCCAGCACTTTCTAAATGATTCCCTCTCAAACATATCTAAAGAAAGAGCAAGAGAAGAAAATGTATTCCACATTCTCATGAGAATTCCAATAAAGACAACAATTGGGAAGGTTTCTCTTGATGAGGGAATCTTGGGTAAAAAGAGATAAAGTCAAAGCTCTCCAAATAGAAAAACTATGTCTAAAAATGTTGAAGCAAAAATAGACCACTTTACACTAAGCGACTTTAAGGAGCATGAAATCTAATTAAATTCCAAGTAGAGACATAAGTAAAATTCATGAAGGAATTCGGAAGCCATTGGAACAAATAGGTCTTAACAAAGCAGGGGAGAGAGGAGATAGACCTCTATAAGGTTGCTTGAAATACTGGAACTAGGACACCACACACCGCAATAGGTCGCAAAGTATTTCAAAATGTGAACAATTTAAGTCACATCCAACCTATCTCATGCATGATGAAGTTTAAGTAGATTGAAACTTGAGACTAGAATGATAAAAACATTTTACTAGGAAAAATAAGTGTGAGGTAGCAATTTCTACCCTAGATTAGGAAAACCCATGGTTTCAAAAATTGGAATCAGATCAGTCAAATTTCCGATTTAGATCACAATTAGTTGTGATCAATCTGAAAAATTCTTGCAAATTATTGAGTGTAGCTTCCACTCTTCCCAACCTATTGACGTGTTTGCTTGGGACCCATTTGATAATGTTTCTTCCGTTTCTGTTTCAAGAAACGGTAGAAACATAAATTGAAGGTGTTTGATAGGTCATGTTTCTAGAAGTCAACAGTAACCAGCGAAAGAATGGCCACGAGTCGTTTTCAGAAATGGAAACTTATTTCGCCTGAGTCGTTTCTTGAACCATAAATAGGTAGAAATTTCAACTTCTATTTCTGAAAACAAGTGAAACAAAACAGTTTTATCAAACACTTTTTGTTCCGTTTTTGCCGTTTCTGCCGTTTCTGGACATAGAAACGGTAGAAATGTGTTTTTTGAAACGTTATCAAACGGACCCTTGGAGTTTAATCTAATTTCTAGGGTTTAGTCAACAGTGGTGTGACATGATTTGTTATCTTATGTCCACTTGTGCTTTCTCGATTAAGCTGGAAGGGGATTATTTTTATAGTTTATTGAGCTTTCTAGAGGGCTTCAATAAGGTTGTCCTCTCAGTTCTTATTGATTTATTGTTGCTATGGAGGGTTAATCTAGGTCAATTAATGTTTGTAGGGATATGTCTCTTTTTAAAGGTATCCAATTAGGGAGGAGGGGTCTTGAAACCACTCATCTTTTGTTTATTGATGATACATTTCTTCTTTATCATGCCAAAGAAGATGATGTTAATATTATGTTAGCTGTTCTTTATTTATTTTAGGAGTTTTGTTGTTTAATATGGATCGTATTAATCTAGGTGGGAGGAAGATTCCTTTGTTATCTCAATCCGGTAGGTCAGTTTTAATTAAATTAGTATTAAGCTCTATACCTACCTATTGAATGTCATGTTTTCTTTTCCAAAATAAAAAATAAAAAATATGTGTCGAGCTCTTGATTCTATTGACTTTGCTTTTTGGAAAAGTATGGATTATATTGGTTGTAAGTGGTCTCATTGTTCTTGGAATAGTTTGTGTAAACCTAAGTGTATGGGTGGATTGGGGTTCAAAACTCACTTTGTTCATGATATTGATTCACTTTTGATAATAACATGGAGGCTACTGACTAACCCTCAAGCTTTACGGGCTCAAGTTTCAAAAGGTAAATATTTTCCCCATACCTCGTTATTGGATGAATCCTTTGTGTTGAAAGAGGTTCAGGCTTAGGGGTGTCAACCGGTCGGGCTAGGTCAGTCTCGGTCGGGCTTAATTGGGCTTGACCACTTGAAAGCTTTGTACCATGAACGTCCGTTTAAGTAAACGGGCCTAACTTTAGGGGGCATGGTACGGTTTATAATCAAGCCGGTCAGTGTCGGGCTTTAATCTGGCTTCCTTAAACAGATCTTAACCGGACTATGGACCTATTTAAGTCTAAACGGGCTTTAAACATGCCTACCCTAAAATTCTTTTCTTAAGTTGGTTGAATGCCCAGAAATATGTGAAGCAAATCTTTAATAAAAAAGAGAAATTATATTAGATTATGGTTGTTCTTACAAAGAGAAAGAAGAGATTATGACATTTGCAACTTACAAAATAAAGCTTAATTAAATCAAAACTTATTACAAAGCAAAGGGTAAGAAAGTTTAATTTGTTTCTTACTAATAGTGGCAAAATAGAAATTTTATGTAGTATTAAAGGGGTCAGGTTGGGTCAGGCTACAACAAGTCGGTTCAAGCCGGGCATATAAACGTGTCAGTTTAGTCGGACGCTCGACGAGCTAGCTACTTGCACCGTGAACGCCCGTTTAATAAATGGGCTAGTCCAAGTCAGGCCCGACATGTTTATTAAATGGGCCGGTCCAAGTTGGGCCATAAACATGTCGAGCTCGGTCGGGCCTACCGGTGTGGGCTCAGAATTGACACCCCCTATAGTTCAGCTATTTGGAATAATATTTTTGCAAAGTTTCTGCCCTACTTTCGATTTATGGTTTGTAGGAGGGTTGGTAAAGGGGAAAATTTTTCAATATGATCTAATCCTTGGATACTAGTGCTCTTGAATTTTTCTGTCCCTAATATGGTTAGTAAAGTCTATTCTATATCTAAAATAAGTATTTTTTTTTTCCTTCTATGGGTACACTATAGAAGGGGAGGGGGAAGGTAACAGCCAAGAGACTCTAACTCGATACCTCCTAGTAAGTATGGGCTTATCGCACCACAACCTCGTCAATTGCTCTAACTGAGCTAGGCAGTTGTTGTTCTAAGGTGAGTGGTTTTACTAGAAATAACAATTGGAACGTTCCTTTGGTGATGTCTATATTCCCCTCTTATTCAAGATCCCTATGAATAGGAATGTTATACCTAATTATTAGACCTGTTCATTTTTTAAATTTGGTAAGTTATCGACTAAATTTGGAGTTATTATGTTGATTAAGATTTTTTTTTTAAATCTTTCTTGTCCCCTTGAGTATGGCGAATTATGGTGTTTGGTTTGGTCATTGAAGATAGATTTTATCCTGCCATAATTATATTTAGAGAATGTCATTTCATTGTTGATTTTAGCTAAATCTACATTGTTAATTTGACTACACATTGTAATTTCCTATGATTGCAAGGTTTTAAGGGATGTGCATGCATTTAATGCTAAATGGACAGAGAGGATTCAAGTTAAAAGCCTGCGCCATAGTATACTCTTATGGACCGCCTAACTCATGTGCAAGGGCAAAGGAGCAAGATTAAAATCGTCACATTAAGGGCATACCCTAAATAGGGTGTTGCACATAATTAAAGAAAGAAAGGGGGAGAGATGCCACCATCTCTCCCCTAAACTCTCTTTCTCCCGTTCTCTCTCTCTCTTTCCAAATCTCTCCCCTAAAAAGATCACTTTTCTCATGTTCTCTCTTTCTTTCCTAATTTCTCTCTTAGAATCTCCCTCAAAGCTCTCGACAATTTCCCTCTCTCTCTCTCTCTCTCTCTCCCTAGAACCTCTCCACACCTCTCCTATTTGAGATTTTCTCTCTTGCTCACATGTCTGGGGGGTTTTTCACTTGGGCATCTTCTCTTTCCAATGATTTTCTTCTAGACAACATTCCACAAAGAAGACCAGCCACGTTAGTTCCCGCACCAATCATCTCTCCAGCCACTGCCTCCATCAACATTGCACCACCATTCACTTGCGTATTTTGTTCCATGGAAGATTCGTCATCATCTCTATTATCCTTTTGTCAATTAGCCCCATGAGTAGCCAAGCATCCTCTATCTTTATGTAGATGAAGCATTGAACTTTTTTAATTAAATTCTGATTTTTAGTACTCTTGATTGCTTGAAGTGTAGACCATTCCATGTGAATGATTTTAATTGATTAATTTATTTTAGAGGATTTGTTTATGTAATTCATAGTTTCTATTCAAGAATTGGTTTTTATTGTGATTCTACTTGTACCGATGATAGCCTAATCTTGACTGAACTATGCGTGCTAAGCATTTGCGAAATACTATAGTGATTAGCAAGACAGGTTATAATTAAGATGAATTGCAATAATCATAGTGTGGTATCAATCAGGATTGTAGCTGTAATAAATCGAAGTGTGCACCAGTAATTAATTAATAAGGACCAATGTGGATTTGAAACCTGAAGACAGTTTAAGTGGAGACTGTGGCGGTGGGTTGCTGCGCTAGTCTACTCGAGGATTAGTTAAGATGCGTGTAAGCTCGCCTGGACACCTTGGTTACCAAAAAAAAACTTGAAGGTAGTTTTTTCTCATCATTTTCTTCTCCTTCATCAATTTTTATTTGTTCATTATTTCATAGTTTATTTTAAATTGCATTCTAGATAATTTTTTTCAGAATCACTTCACATCATCTTAAGTAGCTTAGCCTTCTAGCTTCATATGGATTCGATTCCTTCTTATCACTATTCTTATAGTAATTTAGGGTTTAATTTTGATAAGATAACAACTCAATCAACATCCAATATTATATTATTCTTACGAAAAATTTAGGGTTTAGGGTTTAGTTCCTACTGTTGGGGATATGCCCACACTCCTAAGTTGATTTTGATGATAACAAACAAATAACAAATTTAATCATAAGTTGTTGAGTGCCACTTAGTGAAAGGAATCAATTTTGAAGAAAGATTCTCACAGTATCAAGCACAAAGAACCCAAAGACTCAAGATGTCAATACATGAAGAACATCTCAAGATAAGGATTGCTTGAAGACTTGATAGAAGATACAAAGACTTCAAGCATTGCAAGCTCAACATGAAGACGGTTGAAACATTATAAGATAAATGAAGTATTTTCTATGTAAAATTATCCTTCTTATATAATAGCGCACTCACACCTCATGCATTCCATTCATGCATCTTAGAATGATCTTAGGAAGTACCTATGACCAAGTGTCAAGACCTAAAAATGATTAGGAACATGTTAGGCATAACATGTCTTAGGAAATTAGAGACAAAGTTCAAGGGAATTTTGTACAACTTTAAAATAGGTATCAAAAGATAGTTTCTTCACCAAAGTTATATATATTGAAGTCACAAATCCAACACACTTGGAATGAAGCCAATCCAAAGTTGAACAAGAAAGTTAAGGCCCAAATACTGACAAGGGTCAGTTTTCCAATCGATCGGACCATCCAGTTGCTCGGGACTAATACCTGTCAAAAGTTAGGAGTGACCGAACTGAATTATGGTCGATCGGATGAAGCCCTGGTCTATTGGGATCATAGTTGTCACGGCGTCAAATCGATCCAAGGTGATGGAGGGGTGGCTAATTAATTTGGCGATGAATTGACGGTTATGGCGTTGCCATGGTGGTCAAATTGCACATGTGTCATTTTTTATTTTTTCTATCTTCTAAAGTTATTAAGCATGCTACAAGCCTACAATATATACCCTATAACATATAAACCCCACATTATGCAACATCAAATCATCAAAATCAACATAGCCATATCATATCATCAAAAATCAATATGAATTATTGACTTATACAGTTATACATCAAGTCATAAAAAATCAACATGTACATCAAGTCACAAAACTAAAAAGTAAAAGGCTAACCAGTGACTGAAACTTGAAAGCAATGATTGGAAGTGAGTGAACAATCTAAACAAAGTAAAAAGTATATATATCAACATATCATATATGAATTAGAGTTATATATTAGGAAACATAAGAATATATCAAATGATAGGCTAAGTGGCTAACCTGTTAAACTATTAATGACTTACTGAAGCAATGAAGCTTGATAGCAAATGAACTCAATATAAAATAAGAAAAGAAAATTAACTAATCATCAAAGTTCAAAGTTCAAGTTTAAAGTTTAAAGTTTAAAAAATACATAAAATCCAAACAGCCAAACACAAATAACTTAATCATCATAATCATTCAACAAATCAGCATTTGGCAGATTCCCTTGTTGTACACTAGAAGCATTTGCATTTTTACCAAAGTTATCTATGACATCCAAGTCATCATTCACATTGTCCTCTTCCTCTTCTTTCAAATCTTCTTCTCCATCTGATCCTGATGACTCCTTAACAACCCTCCCTCTACCACGGCGTATGTAGCACACATTTCCTCTAGAGGTTGTTGCTTGAGCTCTCTTAGGTCGATTGGGCCTCTCCATTGTTGCCCCCATTTCTCTACCAGCAACGTCCCATATGAGATTAGCATCGGGATGGACTACATCATCTACTTGCTTGCCAATTATCTACTCACTACTTCAATCTAGTTTTTCAAGCACAAGCGGATAATAATTTCTGTTCTCGAGACGCCTTTGTTGAAACCTTTCTTCTAGGCGACGATTGTATTGAACATAGACTAGATCATTCAAACGTTGATGTTCCAACCTATTCCTCTTCTTGGTATGAATCTAAATTCATAAACAATAGAGAACAACAAACAAAATTATTGTTCCAAAAATAAAAAGTCTAAAATATGAAATAGATGTAATACCGGATCTGGCTCCTTTTCAACGACTATACCCTTCAACCACCCTCCAACAATCCATCCAAGGGTTGGGTGGGCTTGGTCACACATCCCAACACCTGTCAACACCTAGGATACATGTCCAAGCACTTCCAACCATTGGATGGATCGTTGGAGGATCGTTGTTGTTGGAGAGGATCATTTTCTTGTAATACCCAGCTACTTACAAACTCAAATGTGCTCCAGTTGCACTCGTAACTAGAAGAGGAGCAACAAAGCCCTATAATACGTTTTGCAACCTTTGAAAACTCAAAAGCATAACCTCCAAATGAATTCCACTAAGTAACTATAATAAATAAATATATAAAAAAAGCTAGATTAATATTTAAGACATCACACAAAGTAGCAACTAGCTACTAGGTACAAACAAAAAAACTAAACAACTAAACAATATACTTACTAGGACTCATGATTGCCTATTGTCTAATCATCATATCCGAGGCAAAACCACCTCGAGAATATCTATACAAAGTGACTTAAGTATTTATCTTGTCTTGTAAAGCTGGTTCATGTATCATTCTTTTAATTACTTCATTAAATGCAAGTTGTAGAGTAGATATAATTTGGTAGTCCCCATCATCACCTTCTTAGAACAAAAAATTTACCAAGATTAAGAAATAGCGGTTCTCCATACAAAGGACGCTCCATCTGAATCTCTCAACCCTTGTTAACAATGTTTAACATTTTTTTGTAATGACTTTTCCTATCCCCAAAATTTTCTTTTATTTATTTTTTTACCTCCTCCATGGTAAATTGAACCTCAGGCATAGAAGGTCTCTCATCACCATCCACAATCCTCAAGACAGTAAGAAGTGATTTTGAAGCTCTAAGATAATTTTTCAAACCATTCCAAAATGCTACAACAAACACCGTATCAACCACTTTCTTCCCAACCTCAGTCTTTGCCAAATTAGAACTAGTCCATTCTTTAGAAATAAACAAATGCCTCAAGTCATCTTTATGTTTTAACAAGCTTTGAAGTGTCAAAAATTTAGTTGCAAATCTAGTAGATGTTGTCCTAACAAGATCCCTCCCATTTGTTCTAGCCCTCATTGCATCAAGAATATGTGTGTGCCTGTAGATGAAGTTGGTTACTTTTTTTTCCTTACTTATCACATTCCTATAAGATTTCAAGAATGATGTGTCCTCCAACATTAGGTCAATGCAGTAGGCTGCACAAGGAGTCCAATATAGCTTTGCCCTCTTCTGTATCAACATTGTACCGGCTAATTTATAAGCTGATGCATTATCTGACACAACTTGCACAACATAGTCCTCGTCAATTTCTTGAACTTTGTTGTCAATCAATTCAAACAATTATTTACAATTTGAAATATACTGGAGGCATAAATAGATTCCATAAAATAAGTCCCCTCTGGATAATTAACGAGGAAATTAATTAAGTGTCTTCCTCTTTTATCCATCCATCAGTTATAAGAGTACACCTATACTGCTTCCAATACTCTTCATATTTATTCTTTATCTCTGCAGTTCTATCCTTTGCTACCTTTAACAATGGCATCCTCACTTCATGATAACTTGGGAGCTTATATATCCTAATCCATACTGTGCAATAGATTCCACCGTCACCTCAAACCTCCTTAACTTAAGAGTATTGAATGGAATACCACACTGATAAACCCAGTCAACAATGTGATTATCCACTCTCTTTTTTTCTTTCGCTGATCTAAACCGATTTTCTATAGTAGTCTGAATACTACCTTTAAGATGCCTCTCAACAACCATTTGCTCAGGAATCCGTCTAACATGAGCATCCATGGGGCCCCTTACTTGTGGCTGAATGACTACTTTATTTCTCTTAGCAACTATCCCAAAGCTAGGAATAAGTCTAGAGGTTGTAGTAGAAGGAGTCCAACTAAATTATCTTTGACCTTAAACTTCTATATCAACATCCACACTAGCACCAGCATCAACATCAACATCATCATCATCATCCAAAATATCTTGTATCATTTTCTTTTTATTACGCATAAAAGCTGCATTCATCTCTGTAGCAATCACTATAGTTGTCTTGGTACATTTAGCAACATTTCCATAGCCACCCACCAAATGTTGCTTTAACCTTTTAATTCCACACTTGAGCTTTTTGCCACAAAGAGTGCATTTAACAAGTTTCTTGTCTGAAAGGTCAGGTCAATACCCATACTTCCACCCAGGGTCATTTGATTTGGCTTTCCTGATTGGGTCTTTGGACAAATCATATGCAGTCGTGCTTATATTATCACCCCCACTACTACCACCAATAGTACCATCCATTATGAATTCCTACTATCCTACAAGTTACAAAATAGAGTAACAAAGTATGTTAAGTGTTAACCAATAACATTAATATCAAGTATTCAAGTTATAAATAGAGTATGTTAACTAGTAACATTAACATCAAGTATACAAGCTACAAAACAGAGTAACAGAGTATGTTAAGTGTTAACCAATAATATTAACATCAAGTATTCATGTTATAAAACAGACTAACATTGTATGTTAACCAATAACATTAACATCAAGTATACAAGTTATAAAATAGAGTAACAGAATATGTCAAGTTGTTAACTAATAACTTCAAGTTATAAAACAGAGTAATAGAGCATGTTAAGTGTTAACCAATAACATTAACATCAAGTATACAAATTATAAAATAGAGTAACAGAAAATGTCAAGTTGTTAACTAATAACTTCAAGTTATAAAACAGAGTAATATAGCATGTTAAGTGTTAACCAATAACATTAACATCAAGTATTCAAGTTATAAAACAGACTAACTGAGTATGTTAACCAATAACATTAGCATGATAACATCAAGTTTCAAGTTATAAAATAGTCGTTGACTAACAGAAAATGTTAATTGTTGAGCAATAACTAGTTAACCACAAACATTGACTGCATTGTAGAGAATCTAGAGATATAAAAGCTTTATAAAACATCCAACAGAGTATGTTAGTTAACCAATAAAATTAACTAATTCTATTTTTATGCTATTATTAAACAGAGAAGAAGGAATAGAAATGGAGAGAACTAGACGACTAGAGAAGAATTGAAGAAGAAGAAGAAGGAGAGAGAGAAGCAGAGAAAAGAAGAATCAGAAGCAAAACTGCATAAGACAAACAAGGAGGAGAGAAGGAGTGAAGAAGAGAAGAGAACCATAGTAGAACTAGACGTTGCAGAGAATAACTGGAGTAGAGAATAGAAGGAGGAGATCTGGAGAGAAGAAGAGAAGAACTGGAGCAAAGAATAGAACCAGACATTGCAGAGAAGATAAGAAGAAGAATAAAGACTGAAGATCAGAAGAAAAAGAAAGACCGAAGAGAAGAACTGGAGCAGAGAAGATCAGAAGAAGAATATGAAGAAGACAAAGGAGGAGAAAGACTGAAGACATCGTAGACTTGCAGGTGGGGCTCTTACCTGGCTAGCTGTTGGCACTCTTGTTGTCGAAGGAGAAGACGTCGCAGGTGGAAGGCTTTGAGGGTTTTGTTCTCTTCAAGGGCTTTTTTGTTCTTTTAATGCTTTGTATTTGATTAATTGAAGAGGGAATGAGTCGACTGGTAGAGGCCTCGAGGGTTTTCTTTTTATCCTGCCAATAAAAATATAAGAAATAGAATATTGTTAATAAGTACCCAAAAAAAATTTGACCGCCTAGTGTATCAGGCGTGACCTGGAGTCCATTGTACTACTAATGGCGACTGCCATTTGTGAGTCAAATAAATCGTAGCACTGTCATAAACTTATTTTTCCCTCGGGACACCAAATCGTCGCCTAGGCAACGCCATGACAACTATGATTGGGACTGTAGAGCCCTGCTCTTTAAACCCGATTTATTGATCGGTTGGCTCGGTTTGGTCTTATAGGGTCTGAACTGGAACGGGTTGACATTGGTACACTATGGTACATAACTGCAAGGATGATGTCAAATGCGGGGTGGCCGGATAAGATTGAGCTAGTACCCGAGGTGGTTTGCATGCGTAAGCCATGCCCTTGTATGTATCACAAAGCCATGTACGAATAGGAGAGGTACGTCGTCATGTTAAATGATGAGAACATAGTCCACAACACGTGACGAGAGCGAGATACGCATTAAGACTCCATTCCCCTCCAAAATATAGCAGGATTGGCTTGTTTCGGCCAACTGGTGGGTGCCACTGGTAGGTGCAGGACCCATTAGTGTGACCTACCTGTATGTGTAACGTAGGCCCCAGCAAGCCCGGCTTGGGTGAACACGTGTATTTTGGAATCCTCATCTTAATGAGATCTTGTATGCCCGATAATGTCAGCTACTTCGCACGGAATCATGATTTAATGTGTTTTGATCCATAAAGGGGCAAAACCAAACAAGCCTTAGAAGATATTTATAACACTAGGGTATAAATAGTATTTACTTCTCTCTCTCTCCCATTTATGATTTCGGAAATAGTTTGGTGAGAGGAGTAAAGAAGAGGGAGAAAAGAAGAAGAAGAAGAAGAGAAGGAAGAGGAAAGAAGGTTCACCCTTGGTTTTTGGGGCGACAACTTATCTTTTTGTGCTGGAATAGTCACCGGTGTTTGGAGATCTACGTTTTGAGGTATCACCCTAAACCGTTGGAATGTGAAGAAACCCTTCTGTGTATGGTCGGATCTAGGAGATAATGGAACCCTTGTGTGATTTCTTTAAGGGTTTGAGGTAGAGAAACAAATATTTGGAAGTTATTGAGGTGATATTTTGAGTTTGAAAGAGGATCCTAGGTTTTGGGGTTTCTTGAGCCAAGGTAAAATTTCTTTCCCCAAAACCTTGATGATAACTTAGATCCATGAAATTATCAAGTAGATGGAGCCTATAATGTGTGGGAAATGAAGTGGAAACAACCCTCTAGGGTTCCCAAGAGGTGAAATAAAGAAAGGAAGGAGAACAACAAAACCCGTAGAATACCGGCAGGTGGTCAGACCCGCCAGTGTGACCCCCCAGTCTTGCCTAGGCTTCTAGCCCAATCGGTGACCCACCGGTCTACTCTGGGCCTACCGATGGGTACTAGACCCACCGTTCTCCTCTCGGCCTACCGGTGGGTACCAGACCTATTAGTATGACCTGTTGGTCTGGGCAGTTTGTATAGGTGGGTTCACCTACCCACCTGTATGATTGACTTGTAGCCCAAATGAGCTCCGATGGAACTCAAACTCACCGATTACCTTCTTCACTCTATTATACGCGTCATGACCATATCTTACATCATTTATAATTCCAAAATGGACGTATTCTAAATTCTTATATGTGTTAGGTTTCGAGATACTCGTCTTCACTCTGGATCTTACCTGTACCGCGAGTGCATATTCTCCTTCAAGAATAAGTAAGTAGGGAGAGGACTTTGACTTTATTTTGGGAGTGTTTTTGACATCTTTTGCATTCATTTATATAGCTTATTGACATCACGAATGCCATTCTCATGCATATGCTTGAAGATTGTTCGATGCATTTAGAAATGATATGTTATATCTTAAATTCTCAATGCTTGTTGCTTGATTGAGTCATGAGAATGGATTTATCACTTGATGGATTGTGGTGGTGATTTGTCGTACATGTATGGGATTTCTAGATTATATGTCGTAGTCGGCTTGGAAACGAATGCATTGGTACACCGTGGTATAGGACACGGAAGTGCTATACAGTCGTACTATCTCATATAAGAGCATGTGATTAGGATTTCACATTCCCTCATGCTACGACCCTTCCCAACAGGGGTTTACGTGTTGGGCTATCATTGGGGGGAAGCGTCGATCGTGGACCACCGTGGTGGTTAGAAGTACGCCTTGCTGATTATTAGAACAGTTGGAAACCTTAGTGATATATTCAAAGGGCCAATTGTATTGCTTTTATTTTCTATTGTGGTTCGGCCACGATTTACATTTCTATTGTGGTTCGGTAATGAATTAATTTTTTGAGTGTTCATGGTTGGCCTTCTCCTACAATCCTATAGGCGTATCATGAGATGGGGAACGCGTCTCGTACTCGGGGCATACGCGCATTGTGGTTGTGAGTAGCATGATAACTTATGACCTAATAATGATTGCTTAGGTGAAATAGGATTAAAATGAATCTCATGTATATAATATATCATTTGAATTGTAATTGCTTGTGTGCGTCTTTCTTTCTATTTACTGAGCTAGTGAGTTCACCCCTCGTGTACACACATTTTTAGATGATTGTGCAGGCTATTCAATAGAGGAACCTGTGCCAAGTCCCATCGACGAAATTCTAGTGGGAGATTGGTGGGTCCCAAAAGGATTCGACCATGGTGAGGGTTGCACATGCGAGAACTATGTTGTGGGGCAACAGTAGCGGGCTCCATTTATAGTTTTCTTTTTTATTCTTTTGGTATACTCCCCTTTTGTGCTCTCGATAGTTAAATTATTATTTCTTCGTAAATATCATACCTACGGGCCCACATGTAATACACTATGCATAACAATTTGGGTATCAATAATATATGAGGAATTACAGGTATTTATATACGACAAGACTTCCGTTGAAATGTATTATTATATTCCATGATAGCTGTGTTTGTTATGCTATGGTTACTGTATCGGATGATCCTGGTGGTTTTGGGTTACCCCTAGGGGACCTGATCACTGGTCCGATTCTATGTGAATGGGCGTGACAGGGATCCTGCCGATTGAAGTTTCCAGTTGATCAGACTAAGACTGGCCAACTTGCCTAAGCACCAATGGCGCCTAAGCACCAATGGCTTTCTATGGACTCATTTTTGCCAACAACTCTTTTTTACGATCGATTGGCTATCGATGGAGATTGACCAGTAGTCCCAAAAAGTGATAGCTTAAGTGAGATTTCTTACCTAATTTCATCCCCTAATCTCACCTATAAGTACCACTAATGATATTAATAAATTAACGATTAATACCAAGCATTAGAGAGACTTTTCAAGAGCATTTTGAAGTGAAAATATTTTGTACTTTTCTTAAGCTATTGGTCAACTCCATCTGCACAAGTAAAGCTCAAGAATCAATTCAAGGTCTTCTACTTTTTTATTGATTTATCAAGCTTAGTGAAGACTATCGAAAGGTGCATCACTCTTATTCTTGCATTTCATTATTGCACCACATAATAGGTAACACTAACCTTATTCCACTATTTGTTTTGTATTAGTCCAAGAGTTAGGTAACTCTAGCATTTGACAATTGTTAGTCCACATCACTCTAGACTGTAATTAGATATTGCATAGGATTCTCTTATCCTCAAAAGAGATCTAAGGTTCTTTTCTACTTAGAAAGGGATTGTAAGGTCCCTCTCTACTTGTGAAAGAGATTGTACGATGTTCCTATCCTCTTAAGATTCTGTAAAAGTTTTCTCCTTCATACTGTATTAAAAGGAAATATCTAGTAGAATATCTTACAAGTGAAACTTGTAGGGAGTGAACTAGACTCTAATTGAGTTAAACCACTATAAACTCTGATGTTTTGTGATTGTACTTAACTTTATTATTCCGCATTTTTATTTTACAATCACACTTGGGAACATTAAATCTAAGAGTTTTAAAAATCCATTAGTATAACCTAGTCAACCCCCTCTTAGTTATTTCACCTACTAAGTCTTTTTTTTTTTTTTTTCAAAATTCCTACTAAGTCTAAACTCCTTGGCTTTTGCAGGATGATGAATTTTATGTTTTATGTAAAAATGGTTGTGAAACGAATTGACATCTTTTTCTTGTAATGTCACCAAGCATCTCTACACTGCATGGCCATTTGGCTTTCGGACCGAACACCTACAATCTTCTCTTTGTTGCATTTGGTTCTATCTTTTATGTCGAATACCTCTTTCTCTAGAGTTGAATTTAAAAGAGTTCTATCTGTTTTTGCAATTGCTTCCTATTTTGTATGGTTATTGCTTAATGACTCTAACCCAATATGGCTCAAAATTTGGCATCTCAGCACGGCTCCTAAGGTAAGAATGATGGTTTGGAAAGTTTTATTGGAAAAAGTCCCTATTCCAATAGCTTTAAATTCGAGAGGAATGCATCTGAACACCAATTGTCCTTTCTATGGAATAGACAATTTTCAACCAGATCATCTATTCTTTAGCTGCCCTTTTGCTAATTCTGTTTGGAGATTAACGGGTTTCAATCATATCCATTCAAGTTCAAACTCTATCATAGACTAGATTGCTGTTATTCTTGCTCTAAGATGCTCAAAGAATATCAAAATTTGGTATAGTTCTCTAATGGCAGGAGTCTTATGGCACATTTGGCTTGCTTATCTTGATATCATTTTTCAAAAATCATATTTCAGCGGTGGAGGTTGCTAACACAACTCTTCATTTCACTATAGAATATTTTCCATTTCAGATTTCTTTTAATCCTAAAAAAGTTCTTGTGTATTGTGCTTGGAAGTTTCCTCCTAATGGAATTCTTAAATTTAACGTGGATAGCTCCGCTCTTGGAAGTCCAGGTCCAACGACTATTGGTGGGGTTCGCAGAGGCTCTCAAGGCAAGTTCTTGTGTGGATTTTCTTTCTTTTTTGTTGGTCAAAGCTATGCCTATATTGCTAAAGCTCTAACTGCGAGAAAGGCACTATCAATATCTATTGCTCGGGGCTGGAATCAAGTTACAATTGAAAGTGACAATTTGATGATTATCAACATTTTAAATGGAGTCTCATCCTCTTGCCCTTGGAAAATCTCTACTATTTTGGATGATTGTCGCATTTTAGCATCAAGTTTACTGTTTATTGCCTTTCAATATTCATAATGGGAGTGTAACTTGATCGTTGATATTTTTTTGCTTTCCATGGAATCCCTAATCACATGTCAATAGTTTGGGACAATAGTCCTCCCTCTTTTGTAAATCATTTCAATTAGCTGACTTGACTGGCATTGTTCAAGTCCATTTTGTAAACTCAATTTCTTTATGTAATATATCTTAAGTTCCAATTTGATTAAAAAAAAAAGTGCTAATTGCTTAATAGAGTCATGTTTTCTAGTGTGTTAATACATTTTGGAGTGTAACGACTTTGATCTTTATATGAGTTCATGATTCTTATAACTTTACTCCTTATCCATGTAAGTACAGTTCCTTCTTTGCTTCCTGTTGCAAACCATATGACTTTGTTATATTAACAAGGACTTCAAGAAAATAGTATGGGAGCTAAGACTCGCATTCTTAGGATGTGGGTTGGGCTTCATTGTTATTTCATAATGCTACCTTTATTGTAGCCTCTTATGAATTAGGTGTTCCAGGTTCTACGAAGGAGTCAGCGGTCAAGGGTCTCTTTCAAAGGCCACAATGTGTCATAGAATATGAATGGGTTGAAGTTGAAGTTTGGACCGACTATAAATTAAGGAAGGAGGTCAAGTAGAATGACTATGGAACTTATTTGCTATCTTGAATGATATCTATCATCTTGTTAAATGTTTCAAAACTGTATCTTTATAAATAAAGATAGAAATGTAGTTTTAGTGACTGATAGGATAGCTAAGAAGGCGAGGGTGAAAAAGTATTATGTAACTACTAACTATAGACTCAAATGTTGTACACTTGTTTTTGCTTTAATTAAGATTTCGTTTTTCTTCATTAGAAAAAGTGTCAGAAAAAAAATAGTAAAAAAATAATGATTAAAAAAATCATAAACCATTGAAAATACAAAGAAATTAGGGAGAAAAACGATTGGATTAAGATCTCAAATTTAATACTAACCAATTCCTTTCAATGTTAATAGAAATGAAGTGCATGGGAATCACCACCAGTCCACCCAGTATGGTTTGCAACCATTTTGCACACAAAAAAGAAGGTCGTTTAATACAAAGTGCCACGTGCTATATATATATATATATATAACATATAAGGTGCAACCATGCCGGGTTGGATCTTGTTTTCTAAAACCCCAGCCCAATCCAAAATCAGACCCACCCAGTCTGAGGTTAAATTAGGATATCGCATCCCAGCCCAGTCTATCAGGCTCAAACCAACCCAGCCCATTCTTGATTGGATTGAGTTGGCTTGATTGACGATGTTACCCTCTTTTATATATATATATATATATATGATATTATTATGGATCAAGTTTCCTTCAGTCATGGTGAAGGAGAATTCCTTAAATACTGCTTTCAGATGAACGGAAGAGGGTATTGTGCAATTATTGACTTCATCCAATACATGTATATTTTAGGAACTTAGGATGATGGTCGAATCCTACAATATAGGTGCAAAAAACTTTCCTATTATGGAAAAGTGTTCTCAATCTGGAAACATGATTGACTCTAGTGCTCTCTATGTCTATCTCTCTCATCCCCCAATAAGAGATAGAAATATCATTTTATACGGTTGGAGAAGAGACATATAGGAGTAATGACGTGACCACACTCCCAAATAGAAAACATTTCCCCTATTATTATATAATATATAATTTATATATATACTAAGCCAAGGCCCAGTTGAGTCAGGTGGGCCTAGGAATCTCATCGCTGGCCCAAATTGTAGACTACAAAGCCCAACCCTAGCAATGTCTGGCTCAAAATGGGCTTGAGTGGGCTTAGGCTCCACCAGGCCAAACTTGCACCCCAAGCATATAAAGTGGTTTACCTTTAACCAAAAAACAAAAGCCATTTTCTCACCGACTCACCCGTTTTCCATATAAGATAAGACACCAAAACGAACCAAAACCATGGGAAAGGGGCTCTTCGTTCACCGTTGGTGAAGGTAACTGCCTCCAATTTTTAAAGTCCTTTTTTGTTTGCGAAGTAAGAACACTTGCTGTAAGAAATCAAGTTCTTCCCTTCCTCTATTTGAGGGAGAGCGATGGTTTCTTCTACCTCTCTGCTTCTGTTCGCTCTCTCGCTATTGCTGGTTTTCTTCAATTCTTCCTGTGAAGTAACGAATTACACAGGTATTGCTTTTCATCTCCCTTTCTCTTTGTATTCTTTTTTTATCTTTATCTTTATTAGATTCTGTAGATCAATTTTCGTCGTGTACTCTGCCGTTTTTATTTTAGAAAACAATTATTCGAGTGATTTGGATTGTTTAAATTGATTTATATCTATTTTCTTGATCGACTGGATTCGATCATGGTTGTTGAAGTGAAGAAATGATTGTTAAAGAACTCTTCTGGCATTTGCAGAATTTAGGGTTTGTCTTGTGCGTTTTGGTTTTCAAGGTTAACAGGGAATTCATGACAATGGAATCTTACTGTTAAAGGAGGGGGAAAAATTTTCAATAAAATATTGGGTTTGGTTTCCCTGGTTTTTGTTGGATATTTATAGTTTCAGAACTCAAATTATCCTAACGTTTTTGCATGCCAGAGATTCACCTTGGGGAGCCAGTGCTGGACCTGACGCCATCTCCTCTTGATGGATATTCATCTACTCGTGGTGCTAAAGATATGGTCTCATGTGGCCGTGTGAAAGTTTCTGGTATTCCAAGGTGGAAAATCAGGAGTTATGCGAATTCAGTTCGTGTCACTTTGATTCCTTCAGTGGTTATACCTGAAAGTCTGTATAGCAACATTGAGGTTTGTTTCCACTGGTAAGTGTATTATCTTCCTTCTTATTACCTTTTTCATGCTCCTTTTATAGTATTTACAAATTGATATGGGAGTTTGTTAATGTTGAAGTTTATTGTAGCTGTGGAGAACCATTCCTCATTCTAAAAATTGTGTGTAGGAATTCTTCTCTTGGATTATGCCAATGTGTGAAGGATGAATGGAGATCCATCCAGAAGGGGTTATGGAGTGCTTCCATGTCACCATATGATGACAGATATGTCGATGTAAAGTTTAATGGTGGACTTACAGATTCCGTTACAGTTACCATTGAAGAAGGTTGGTTCCTATTCACTGAATTTTCTCTTAGTTTCCCTTCCGTTTTCCGCTCTTTTATTCAACATATGATCTAAATGTTAATTATTTGTGCAGAGTTCCATCAATGGCGTCTCGTTTTTCTTGCTTTCGGATTTACTTTACTGCTACTAGCACCAGTGGTCAGCAATTGGGTGCCTTTCTACTATAGCAGTTCAATGGCAATTGGAGTCTTCCTTGTTATTTTGATCCTTCTGTTTCAGGTAATTTGGTTCTGTTCATGTGACTTAACTCTTTGTAGATCTTTGATTCCTAGTTCCTCCCTTCCCAGAAAACTGAAGTTTTTCCATAATAGTTTAGTTTTGGTACAGTTTTACGTTGAATCAATCGAAGATGATCAGAATCATGGGAATTGCTTGGGTATATCTTTCATGTCTGACTCTTATAATCATAGAAGCTGAGACCTCCACCTGAATGTGGATTCCAACTTCTATGAAATGTGGGGATTATACCAATGGCAGTTGGAATCCAGGGGCCCGTTTGAAACTTCTCGTAAGAGTAATTTTCTCATTTTGGTGGTCCAGAAAATGGTATCTTGAATTTATAATTATACTATAATGAAGCCCCCCCCCC